>NW_022631441.1:0-86833 GCF_010015895.1 Lontra canadensis
GTACCAGAAAATGAGAGGAAGGAGATTTTCATTCTTTTTCTTTCTTTCTTTTATTACATTTTTAAATTTCTAACTTGCCCTTGGCTCTGGGACCTGCCACATTAAGACTTCCAAGATAGATATACATTTGATCTTTATTATTAATTTGATTTGTGCATTTATCATATTAGGTATGTGCTCAAACAACATTCGATGGCTTCCAATCATTCATGGAAAAAAATCTGAAATTCTCCACTTAGCTTTCTCTAAACTGTCTTTAACATAGTCACTCACTTACTGTCCAATAACATTCTCCACACATCATTTTGATCACTCATTATTTGTTTTCCTTCTACCTAAAACTCTTTTCTGTTGTTTTCACTAATCAAGATCTGCCCATTCTGTAAAGCCCAGCTTAGAGCCGATATCATGATCACTCTTGTTATCAGTCATGCTTTGGAATATCAGGTGCAACTAGAGTTAGAAAAATTTCATTTCCCAAGTATTTGGGCTAGTTATCCTGGTCAGTGTTTCTCTCCATAAATAGATTAAGACTCCTGGAGGTCAGGAACCATGTTTTCTATTTTTCTTTATGTCCTCACACCTTACCAAGCACGGTGGTGCTTGTTACTGGGGACCGCTTTACCGGGAGTTTAGACATTGCTCCTGTAATATGCAATTTGATAAAATTGGACATTCAGATATTTTAGATGATAAGCTTGGAATCATGCAATCTCAGAACTTTAAAGCATAGGAACCTTTGGGATTAATATACCAAATTCATTTTTTTAAAATTTGAAGGTTTTATTGGCTTAATTAAGTGATTTTTGAATTGGGCAGCATCCCACCTACCAAGAAGAGGGCAGCTCCCCACAGTTCTTCATCTCACAGATGAGTAAACTGAGATTTGGGTGGAGGCAGTGACCTGCCTAAAGTTAAACTATAAAATGAAAATCCTGGATATCATCTTAAGTCTTCTGACTTGAAGTCCACGCTCTTTCTCCTTGTCCGGCGGCTGGGAACATTCCCCCCAACCCCGCCACTCCCCAGCTGCGACATGTTTGACCGCTGATGTTCACCTGAAAGAGTCCCTCCCAGGAACAGAAGCAAGCTGGCACAGGACATAGGAGAGCAGGGTGGCTCTCCATCCCCACCATGAAAGAATGCTGTCATAATGCAAGTGAGAGTCACATTATATAGTATCATCTTGCCGGTTCTCCAATTTTTGAAAAATTGCAGGTGTCAGCATTAAATGTTATTAGTATCCAGTGATGTGTAAAAAGCCCCCCCAAAACCCATTCCTTTGCTTTTGCACACACTGCTCTGCCTTAAATGGGTATCTCCTGACCACTTTTTAATATTATTTTGAGGAATCCCCATTGTTAAGATTCCACTCTGGGCTGTCAAATAGATGGGTGTTGAGAAGGCTTAGATAAGGTCAAGACTGGTGCTTGCAGAGCCTTTTGATGTAGAAATCTCAGAGGGTGAGGCAACATAGAAAGACGGAATTGCAGGGTTATGGGGGGCTGCTTGGGAGAGGGAGCTTGTGGTAACATGAAAGGGGGGTCCTGGGGATCAGACTGCATGGTTGCAGGTTATCACTGCAGCAGTAGGTAAATGGTCTCTGAGAGCAGATGGGAAGGGAGGCAGAGGAGTTTAGAATCACTGGGTAGAGAGGCACAGCCAGCTTGGCAGTGGAAGTTAAACATCGCTTTTGGGTAGCAAGTGGTTAGAAAGGCAGAAAAGAACATAAATATGAAAGTGGTGTTATTGAAAGGCTGAGTGTGACAGAGGAAGGAAAGATGGAGGGAGGGAACAAAAGAGAAAGGGGATTTTTTTAAAGAGTGTAAAATAAGCAGGTGTCTATGTTAGACACTTCCATATACTTTCATTAAAGAGAAGGCAGGAAAAAGTTTAAGTGCTGGAGACAGAAAGGACATTAAGGGGCTCCCACTGGTTGCTCCGGTGTGTGTGTTTGTCACTGTGACACAGAAGCCTCGAGGTGTGTCTCCCTGTCTCTGGTGATGACTGCAGCTCTTCTACCCACGCAGAAAACACATCCTACAAAACTGATATCATAACTACACTGGCAGTGAACATCCAAAGACTGCGTATAAATCACTCAGCAAAGCCAAAGTAAACAAATCCTAAGTATCTCAAGGGCAAAATATATCTTAAATATTCCAAATGAACTTGTGCCTCTGTTTCATCCTCTGTAATGGGGATAGTAATAGTTTTATTATGGGGTTAATGCAATGATAATCTCAGGGATAATGATATTACCAAAATATTAAGATTGTTATGAGGAATACATAAGTTAATGCCTGGCTCATGGTGCTAAACACATGTTTGTTGAATCAATGAAAAATAAAAAGATCGGAAGAGAATGTAGAGAACATGGGTCAAACCATTTCTTTTAAGAGGAACAGTTGGGTCCCAAAGAAGGAGGGCAAGGATTCACCTGGAGTCGTCACAGTTGATTAAACTGGTGGCAGAGGGAGTAGAAATAAAGACTCTTGATTTCCAATCCATAGGACTTTTTAATAAGAAAGACCTAAGAGGCACCAATACAGGACAGATTTGACAAATCTTAACTTTAATATTTAGCCGGATTATGAGCCCTTAGAGGTCTGTGTCTTGTCATTCTGTGCATTTACAGTGATAATATGGATGTCCCATTTACAGTAGCATTGTATAAATGTTCACTTAAACCCTGGGTAATCTGATGAATTAATTCACATTGGAAGAACTCAAAGCTCATTGAGGCTTAGAGCTGATAAAGCAAGAGTACATACCATTTAGGTACTGCGAATCTAGTCCCTTTCAAGCTTTGCATGCAAAATTCATGCCCAGTATATAACACACACTAAGTCTCAGCGAACGCTAGCTATTCTTCTGGGAACTTGCTTCATAGGCCAAAATATGATGCTATCACTCGACTGCTAGTGCAGAGGCATGGCCAGGTCTGATCCTCTTTCCTTTACAGGTGCTGGCAGAGTGCAGTTTTGGGGAAATGCCTAACATGGCAGAAGAGGGTTGCAAGTAGGTAATAAGCCATTGTCTGATGTCAGTCAGTGTTCCATTTAATGGTAACTGACTACCTCAATATTAAGGAAAAGTAATCAGTTCTGCAGGATTTTTCAACCCATATTGTCCTCTCCCCTCCTTTAAAGGTTTATGATGTTTGTTTCCTGTCAGGACTATTTTTATTTAATTGGATCCTGTTGGGGATTTTCCTGTTTATTTTTCTTCCTGTTTCTCAAAACAGGAATTAAAAGATAAAGATGAACAATTATAAAGCACTTTGTCATGAGCTTTACAAAACTATTATTAAGTCTTTCAAGGTCTCCCTCCTTGGCAACCCGTCATCATACAACATGGAGTGGGTGAACGAGAGGAACTGGAAAAGGTCCTGAGGCTTGGGGCTGCCACAGAAACTTGCTCTTGTCTGGTCTGGATCCTTTACCGCCACTGTTTCCTCTACGGGAAGCATTTGCCTCTTGATTCTGGCCTTCAGCTCTTTGGCATGTTTCTCATCTAACCTCTTGGGTCACGGATTTCCACTTTCCAGCTGTGTGGTCTTAGGCAATGTTTCTTACCCTCCCTGAGCCTCAGCATCCTGTCGTGTTTGTAGGAAGCATTCTATGTTGAGGGATGGAGGAGAAAGAGGGGAATGGGAGGAACAGTGGCCACAGGACAGACAAGAGCTCAGCCCCAGTGGTGACTACAGCATTGCAGCAGACGGACGGGAAACTGACTCCCCCCACTAGGAAGGTCTCAGGGAAGTGACCTAACTTAGGCCCGTTCTTTTTGTTGTTGTTCTGTTTTTATTTAAATTCCAGTTAGTTAACACACAGTGTAATATTAGTTTCAAGGGCAGGATTTAGTGATTCAACACTTACATACAACACCCAGTGCCCGCCCCAGCAACTGAAGCCCATTCCTTATCATTTCAATATCTCACATGCATTTCCCTCTCTGATGCAACTTGTAGATTTGCACCTTACTCATTCTAAGACCCAAACTCTAAATGCTAAATGCTGAATTTTCCACTCCACCGAGCTTTACAGTTATTAATTTTTCTGCCTTTTTGCTTGCCTTCATATCTTCTTCACCCACTTTACTCAGTTTAGTTTCCATAGTCCATTATTTTAACCGTCTCTTTACCATTATCTTCCATTTCCTTCTCCTATCTCCCTTCATCACATTTGCCTGGCAAGACCTCCAAGCTGGCTAAACTCAATACCCCACCCACACAGTTGACTGCACACATGCAGCTGAGTTTAGCTGGAAAATAACAATTACCCAGGCTGTCCTGTATCCCTCTAAATTCATGATGACACATTTCAAAAGGTCTTATGCTGAAGCCAGGAAATACTGTTAAGTTTCCCTCGTCCATCTAATCTATTTATTTGTATTTTATATTCTCTCCTAATTCTCTAAACTTCCAAGACCTCTTTTGCCATCATCTCTCTCAGTTGGTGACCTTACTTCTTACTTCACTGGGAGAAGAAAACTTTCGAAAAAGAAAGAAACTGCCATATGTTTCTACTACTATGTCTACCACTTCACCGACATCTGTCCCCATATGGTTCAGTTTCCTCCAGTTACTGAGGCTGAACCTTCTCTCTTCCCATCTGAGGCCAACTTTCAGACTCGTGCTCTAGATCCCATCATTTCTCACCTACATAGGGACACCGTCTGGTATTTTTCCTTTCTCTCTCCCACATTATCAGTTTTTCTCTTTCTACTGGATCACTCACAGAAGTACACAAGAATGCTTCAATACTCTCATCTTTTTTTAAAACTAGTTTTTAAAGATTTTATTTATTTATTTGACAGAGAGAGACACAGTGAGAGAAGGAACACAAGCAGGGCAAGTGGGAGAGGGGGAAGCAGGCTTCCTGTGGAGCAGGGAGCCCAATACAGGGCTCGATCCCAGGATCCTGGGATTATGATCTGAGCCGAAGACAGATGCTTAACGACTGAGCCACCCAGGTGCTCCTCAATACTCTCCTCTTAGAAGCAAGCAAACAAACAAATAGAACAAACTTCTCTTGACCTCCATCTACTACCCCATTTCCCTATTCATTTTTATAGCTGAATTTTCCAAAGAGTTTTTCATATAAACTCTCTTTGATTTCTCTTTCCTTATTTTCTCTCTGGTACTCACCATGCTTGGACTTTGTTCTCACCATCCCACTGAGAAGGAAGGAAGGAAGAAAGGAAAGAAGGAAGAAAGTGGGAAGGAAGGGAGGTAGTTCTGAACTCCATGTTGTAAATCCAGTGTCTCATGTAGATTGGAGTATCAGGCACTATTGACCCACTTAATCATTGCCTCCTCCTTCAACATCTTTCACTTGGCTTCTGCAATACCATTCCCTTTTATTTCTCTTCCTATAGCACAGGACATTCCTGTTTAACATCCTTCACATTTCTCCTCATCTCCTTAACCTCTATATACGGGGCTGCTCAGAGAATTCCTCCTATCTCTCACTGCTCTCTTCTGTATTAATAATCACTTTCATGGTGATAACCTTCAGGTTCAAGGCTTTAAGTACCATCTAGGTACTGAAAATCCTCAAATATGTATCTCCAACAGAGCTTCCTACATGAACTCATGCAGTCAAGTGTTTATTCGGCATCCACTCAGATGCTAAAAATCACCTTAGGTTAATGTGTCTTAAACTGAACCCAGATCCCGTCACCCGACTGACCTGCTTCTCTTTCAGTTTTCTCTTTCATCGTATACAGAATTGCTATCTTTCTAGTTGCTGAGGTCAAAATCACCATTACATGCCCCTCCCTCTCATTTCTCTCTTCTAATCAACTAGTATATTTTGTCAGTTTCAGCATCGAAATAAATCCCAAATTTGGCAGTCTTCTTGCTACTCTGCCATTTTCCTGTCAACACAATAGGCGTGAGAGATTATGTCCCTTCTAGTCTTAAAGCCTTTGGATGTCTTTCCCTCTCACTCAGAGTAGGAGCCTAAGTCCTCAGTAGTGGTTTTCAAAGCCCCAGGCCCCACCAGGTCTGACTGCTCGCCCTCCTGTTCATCTTCTCCTGGAGCTCTTTCTCGCCTTCTCTGGTAGAGCCCTGCCACCCTCTTAGCTATTTCTTGAGCACACAAGGCACATTCCAGCCCAAGTCTTTGCACTTGCTGTTTTTCTGCCAATAATGCTGTTACCACATAGCTTCATGGCTTGTTCTCGCAATTCCCGCAGAATTCAACTCAAATATCCACTTCTGCACAAGGCATTCTCTGTTCATGCTACATAAAATAGTCACGTGTGTATACTCATCAACCTCCCCCTCCAAACCCTCGCTCTTAACCCTGATTTGTTTTTCCTAGGCACTCACCAGGGTCTGCTGTACAATACATTCCCTTGTTCATTTACCTTTTTTGGTCTTCTCAGCTTATTTGGCTCACTGTTGTAGCTTCATGATCTAAAATAGGGCCGAGAATGCAGCAGCATTCAGTATACATTTAATGAACGAATGAATAGAGCTAATATGAATGTTAAGTTAATTCATATGTGTATACAGGAATCAATGTTTTGTCTAAGCATTTCCCAGCTTTTTCTGGAACTGCCCTCCCCAGTCTGTAGAAATGCTGGGAGCAGCCATGTTGTGCAGTGCAGTTCTGACCCCCTGCCTGTTGCTGATGAGATGGGACGCCGTGGGCCACTGTTTTCTCCTGGGGAATTTGGTGCTGGCAGTGTGGGAGCTGGGCTGTTTCTCGACTGTAATACATCTTTCCATAGCTGCTGCTGATCTTGTTTCCAGCCAGCAGGACCAGATGCAGAGGTTTCTGTCAAAAAGGGAGAATAAAATGATGCTCGGAGAGCAACAGATGACAGAGGGTGAGAGAACCCGTGGTGCCCTAGTTCCCCTCACCAGTTGTTCCTCAGATCCCAACCGACCCCTGCCCTTCCTGCTACAGTAAGGAGAACCACAGCTCAATGTCTGTCACTATGATAGGTGGTTAATAAATATTAATGAATATGAGTCACGAGGGGAGGAGGATCATCATCTGCATCTGTTGAATCTCAAAATCTTCACAATAAATCAAACCAAGTGAAGTTGCAAAAATAAATGTTTTATGAACATTCAGTGTCTTACCCAGTGTGACAGAGAAGAGATTCAGTTCTTTTTCTTGGAAGGTGGCATGATAATGCAGACGATTGACACCACAACAGGAAACCGGAGTTCTGGTCCAGCTGTGCACCCAGGCTGGTGATCATCTGTTTTCTCATCTGTAAAACAAAGAGCTGGATTAGGTGACCTGTAGTCTACTTTCTAGGTCTCAGTTTTAGAAATTTGAGTCCTTAATGATATGCGGTACTGTATGGAGGCATGTTCTTTTCCTATTGATAAATACCTCATATATTTTAAACATCTGTCTTTTTTTGTGACTGCAATGTATCAGAACCCTTCATTTGGGAGGGAATTTTCCACCTTGTAAATCTTGGAAGGAGATGGCACTTGTCTTCCAATATAGACATTGAAAATCCCAACTATTCACTTCCCTATTTCTTTTATTTCTTTTTTATTTTTTTGAAGGATTTTATTTATTTATTAGAGAAAGTGAGTGAGAGAGAGAGAGAGAGAGAGAGAGAGTGAGCACATAGTGGTGGGGAGGGGTGGAGGGAGAAGGCGAAGCAGGATCCCCCCTGAGAGGGAGCCTAATGCAGGGCTTGATGCTACGACCATGATATCATGACCTCAGCCGAAGGCAGATGCTTAATCAACTGGGCCACCCAGGCACCCCTTCCTATTTCTTTTATGCCTAGCACCAGGTTACATGGTGAGACCCAACTATGAGACCCAACCACCCAGACTAAAGAAGGAGCTTATAACTAAGTGGGTTCAGGTGCAGCCAAGAATCCATTCCAGAGGCAGGTGGTGGCAACAGCTGCTGTACTTCCAGTATTAACCATTGTGATGTCCTCTGTCAAGGATACAGAAGAGCAGGCTTGGCATCCAGCTTTCATGGAGGGAGTGTGGAGTCCCCAGGGCACAAGATTGGTAACAGGATGGCTGTGGTCCTGGCTGGTCCTCACGTCCCACTTCCCCTCTGGCTTCTTTAGGCTTCCTATGAGTCTATTAGCTGCTATCATTTCAATGAGCTCTTCTGATTGAAGTCACAGGTCATAGGTCGCAAGTGATATTCTTCCTCCACTGTGAACTTCAGCAAATCAGAGCCCTGATTGAAAAACCAAATTAAACAAAGGCAGGAGAGCCCTAAACCCACTTCCCCAATGCAGTTGAGGTGATGAAACAAATGTGGTCAAAGTCTCCCTATGACTCCTGACTCTCACTTTCACAGGAAGAATGTATGTGTTTCATAGGAATAACAGAACCAGAGAGGACCTAAAAGATCATTCAATCTAGGTGTCTCATTTTTTTCTGAAGGGACCAATAACTTGTATAGAATCACACAGTGAGGTCCAGAGCTGGGACTCATTTCTCTCTGACACCAAGAAACCAGGATTTCCTTACTGTCCACATTGCCTCTAGTTGGGTTGAACTTTATTTTCTTTACATTTTTTCCCATTTGGGTCTTTTTTGGCACCTATAAATCCAGGATTTTTACTGTGTCCTACTATACCTCCAGTAGTCCTTACTCTGTAAGTGGCATTTTCCCAGGTAAGGTATTTAACATTACATTTTCAAAAGAAAGCCAGTTTCCTTATGGCAAGCCTCAAGAATACAAGGAGGTGAATGAGGTCTTGTAGTCGCTCCTGCATCAAGGGCTCCTCCTTCCTCAGCGTTCATTGCTAGCTTGGCCTCAGTACTATCATTTTGTAAATCCAGAGGAGATCTGCAAAATGTGAGCCCTTCGAGGCAAAGTCATCAGAATTCTTTCAATATGTCTAGTAGTATGCTCCTTGACTGCTTATTTCCCTCAGAAATGCCAACTCTGCCTGTTCTTCTGAGGGAAAGGGGAAAAAACATCCTTCATGAAAGCCAGCCAGTGAAATTATTACCCGGGAAGCCAAGAGGAGACAGACCTCAGTGTTAGATCTCGGCCTGTCCAGGCAGGCAGGGTAGGATTCCTTCCAGACATTTAGACTGTGTCCCTCCTCTACAAAGTTGTCTTTGATCAGCCCAGCCCAATTTAAACTGTGTTCATTAACCAATCTGCTTTTAAGTACCCAATTAGCATTGAACTCTGAGTTGCATCACATTAAAAATGACAAAAACATTGATACCTTTATACCTTTGAATGGGTAGTGTTTCAGGGTGGTTTTTCCTTAAGAGTTCTGTGAGGCAGGCTGGGTAGGAATTACCCTCCTTTTAATGTTCCACTCATGAACTTAACAAATAGATTTCCAGTGTTGAGTACATGCCACACGCTCTTGGCACTAGGGTACAGAAAAAAACTGAGAAGCTTCCTGCCCACGAAAGCTTATACATGGTCCAAGTGGTAACTTTTATGTGATGTGTATTTCGGCACAACTTAAGAATGTTTAAGTGAATATTCATATACTCTGTACAAATTGAAATGCTATAGGGGGACGGTAAGCATATACACAAATTGTACGTGATAATTATAGATGGTGATGGGCCGTTAGGAAAGAAACAAGGGATATGATGGATAGTATCTAGGAGTGACATGGGATGGAGTGGGATAAACTTCCCTATGGGGCTCTGGGAAGGCTTCTCTGAGGAGGTGACTTAGAAGAAGTGGTTCAGTTATGTGAAGGATACACTCTTCCAGACAGAGGAAACTCTATGTTCGAGGCCACTGAGGCAAGAAAGAGCTTGATGCACGGAGGGAATGTGGATAGTATGCCTGGAGCATAATGAGTGAGGGGCATTGAGGAAGTGGGGACACGGAGGCACAAAGTTGGCAGAGGACTAGCTCAGGTTCACAAGGCTTGGGGCGTGGTCTTTCTATTTAGTCCATTGTTTGCAGGGTATTACTGGCCTGAGCTACCTAGATGGGAAATTCCACGGCTTGCTTTTCCGGATCCTTCCCTTCAACATGACTAGAGTAGACTCTGACATAGCCCAGTGATTTGGCTATGGAATTGGGGATATGAGTGCAGAACTCATTGAATGTAAGGTGACATCAGGAAAGTTGAACGACTTCTATGGGCTCCTTTATTCCAGTCTTCCCAGCAAGCTAATACACTCATCACCGCAGACTTGCCCGGATTGCAAATTGCCCAGGGTACTTTTCATCATGTGCGGTCTTTTCCGGTGTCAGGGCAGGACGGTTTAACAGTTTCCGATCTTATTCTCAGGCAAGGGCTGATGTCAATACACACATACAGGCAGTTGAAAAACATTAGAATTTATTTCACACACAGTTGAGAAAATTTCTCAGAAATATTTTACTATTATTACTGTCTGTATCATTCAAGAATGAAATTTCCTTAGTAATGAGTAACATTCACTTAAATGTTGCAAATGCAAACAGGTGGTCTGACGAAAACAGAAACTAGTGACTCAGCTGGGTGAGCCAAACTGAAACACTTGTTTTATTCTGCGTTAGCACTTACCTATGGCAGTCCTGATATTTGGTTGATCTATTCCATAAGTTTTCAACTTTGTCTGATATTTATATATGTGTGTATATATGTATTTATAGAAATAAAAATAATATTCAATAAACTGTACAAATATGAAGTGGATAATTTGTGGCCAACGGACGCAGGAAAAAACGTTCCACATCACTTGGCATCGGGGAAATACAAATCAAAACCATAAGGAGATACCACCTCACACCAGTCAGAATGGCTAAAATTAACAAGACAGGGAACAACAACTGTTGGTGAGGATGTGGGGAAAGGGGAACCCTCCTACACTATTAGTAAGAATGCAAGCTGGTGCAGCCACTCTGAAAAATATTCCTCAGGAAGAACTACCCTACAACCCAGAGTTTACACTCCTAGGTATTTACCCCAAAGATATAGATATAGTGAAAGAAGGAGCAATTGCATCTCAATGTTCATAGCAGCAATGTCCAAAATAGCCAAACTAGAAGATGCTGAGATGTCCTTCAACAGATGAGTGGAAAGAGAAGTTGTGTGCATATATACAATAGAATATTACTCAGCCATCAAAAAGGATGAATACTTAACCTGTTTGCATTGACATGGATGAAACTGGAGGGTATTATGCTAAGTGAAATAAGTCAAGCAGAGAAACACAATTGTCACATAATTTCACTCATATGTGGAATATAAGGAATAGTGCAGAAGACCATAGGGAAATGGATGGAAAACTGAATGGGAAAGAAATCAGAGAGGGAGACAAACCATGAGAGACTCTTGGTTCCAGGAATCAAACTGAGGGTTGTGGAAGGGAGGGGTGTGGGGGATGGGGTAACTGGGCGATGGGCATTAAGGAGGGTATGTGATCCGATGAGCAGTGGGTGTTATATGCAACTAATGAATCATTAAACGCTACATCAAAACCTAGTGATGTAGTATACGTTAGTTAATTGAATTTAAATAAAAATATATAAAAAATAAAGTGGATAATTTGGTAAGTTTGGACATGTGTATACACCTATGAAACTATCACCATAATCAAGCAAATGAACATTCCTTACCTCCTAAATTAACTTCATGCTCCTTTGTGATTCATCCTCTTGCCCCACCCTTTCCCCCATACCCATCCATAGGCAACTGCTGATCTGCCTTCTCTCTACAGATTAGGTTACATTTTCTAGAATTGCATTTTATGTTAAAGGAATCTCATAGTGTGTACTCTTTCCTGTCCGGCTTATTTCTTGGAGTGTATTTTGAGATTCATCTATGTTTTTGCATGTATCAATAATTCATTCTTTTTTTAATAGCTTACTAATAATCTATTGTATGGGGGCACCTGGGTGGCTCAGTGGGTTGGGCTTCTGCCTTTGGCTCAGGTCATGATCTCGGGGTCCTGGGATCGAACCCAGCATTGGGCTCTCTGCTCAGTGGGGAGCCTGCTTCTCCCACTCTCTCTGCCTGCCTACTTGTGCTCTCTTTCTCTGTTAAATAAATAAAAAATCTTAAAAAAAAATCTATTGTATGGATAACTCAACTTTGGTCTAATACAAATAAAGTTGTGAGCAGTTGCATACAAATCTTTGTATGGACATATGTTTTCAATAATTTGGTGTAAGTATCTTGAAGTGAAACAGCCAGGTCAAAAGGCAGAAGTACGTTTATTGCATCTTGGTTTCCAAATTTGTTATATCATTTTACATTCTTACAGCAGTAGGTGAAAGTTATTATCCTGTATCTTTTTTTTTTTTAAGATTTTATTTATTTATTCGACAGGCAGAGATCACAAGTAGACAGGCAGGCAGAGAGAGAGAGAGAGGAGGAAGCAGGCTCCCTGCTGAGCAGAGAGCCTGATGTGGGGCTGGATCCGAGGACCCTGAGATCATGACCTGAGCTGAAGGCAGAGGCTTTAACCCACTGAGCCACCCAGGTGCCCCTATTACCCTGTATCTTTGCCAATATTTGGTAGGTTCAATTTTTTAAAGTAAGCTATTTTAATAGGTGCATAGTAATATTACTATGGGTTTAATTTACATTTCCCTCATAACTAATGATGCTGAAGTCATTTGTGTGCTTATTTGCCATTCATATAGGTTCTTCAATGAAATGTCTATTTAAATAATTTGCTCATTGAAAAAATTAGGTTGTTTGCTTTTTTTTTAAGTTTTAAGAGTTCTTTAACCTGCATACAAATTGACAATCAGATATGTGATTTGCAAGTATTTTTATCTTTGTCTATGGTTTGTCTATTTATGAATACTTTTAAAAAGTATAGTTTTTAAATTTTGATAAGGTGACTTTATAAAAAAACCTTACAGATCCTCCACATTGTCTTTGCCTCATTCAAGATCAGAAAGATTTTATTCTACATTTTTCTCTGGAAGTTTTTTAGTTTTAAGTTCTACATTTAGGTCTCATTCATTTTGAGTTCATTTTTGTATATGTTGTGAGGTATGGATCAAAGTTCACTTTTTTTTTTTTTTTTTGCCTATGGGTATTCCATTTTTCTGTACTACTTTCTCCTTCGAGTTACCTTTTCTTCTATGTAAAAGATCAATTACTATATATGTGTGTGAGGTATGAAAAAATGCCACTCTATTTATCCATCTTTGTGCTACTACTATACAGTCTTGATTCCTGTAACTATGATACATTTTGAAGTCAGGTGGTATGAGTTCTCCAACTTTACTCTTTCTCAAAGTTTTGGCTATTCAAGTCCTATGCATTTTCATGTGAGTCTGCTTGTCAATTTAAAAAGAAAATCTTACTGGGACATTCATTGAAATTGCTTGTAATTGACAGATCAATTTGGGAAGAATTAGCAACAGTATTGAGATCTCTAGTCCATGAACATAGGAGAGAACTCCATTGATTTATGTCTCCTTTTATTTCTCTTAGCTATACTTTGTCCTTTTCAGGGTATATATTTTGGACATCTTTTATTACAAATATCCTTAACTATTTCATAAATACTAATGCTATTGCATGTGATATTATTTCTTTAAATTTCAATTTCCTATTGTTTATATCTAGCATGTTGAAGTGTACTTTATTTTTATGTTATGATCTTGTAGCTTGAAACCATGAAAAGCTATGTATTTTCTGTAGATTCCCTTTATCAGATTGAGGAACATCCCTTCTATTTTTGTTCAGAATTTTTATCAGGAATGGATGTTGTATGTTTTTGTGTATCTATTAAGATGATCACGTTTTAAAAAAAATCTATTACTATGAATTTGATTTTTAAATGTTAAACTTCCTTTCATTCCCGGAATAAATTTCACTTGATTATGATGGATTATCTTTTTTATATGTTCTTACATTCGACTTGTTAAAGTTATATTTAGAATTTTTGCAACTATGTTAAGGAGGGCTGTTAAGTCTGTGTTTTCCTTTAGTTAAAATGGCTTCACCTGGTTTTGGTATCAGACCACCAAATGCTGGCCTTCTATATAATAGATTAGGAAGTTTTCAGTTTTCTGGAAGAGTTTATATAAAACTGATATTATTTTATAACTATCTTATAGAATTTACCAGTGAAGCTAGCTGGGCCTAAAGTTTTCTGTGGCCCTGGTTTTTCACTACAAATTCTATTTCTTTAATGGATATAGAGCTATTCAGTTATTATTATTATTATTATTATTATTGTTCTCGTTCATATCATCTGAATTGTTGAATTTATTGACATAAAGTTCTCTGTAATATTACCTTGTCATCATTTAATACCTCTGGAACCTGTAGTTACATTTTTCATGCCTGGTATTAGCATCTATCCTTTCTCCTAACTAGACTTGCTAGAGGTTTATCAATTTTATTGTCATTTTAAAGAACCACATTGGGTTTCCTTGAATTTATTGTTTCTGTTTTACATTTTTATTGATTTCTATTCTAATATTTATTTCCTTTATTCCATTTACTTTGGGTTTTATTTGCTCTTCTCTTTCTAATTTTTAAGATGAGAACTGAGGTCACTGTTTTAATACTTTTCTTTTTTTTTTTTTCTATTAAGTTTTTCAGCACTATAAGTTTCCCTTTAAGTACTGCTTTACCTGAATCTCGCATGTTTTGATGGGTCATATTTTCATTTTCTTAGTTCAGAGCAATTTATAACCTCCAGTTTTATTTCTTCTTTCAACCGTGGGCTATTTGAAAATATGTTTACAAATATTTTGAGACTTTCCTGGAATTTTATGTTATTGATTCCTCATTTCATTACAGTGCAGCCAGAGAACATGCATTCTTTAACTTAACTCCCTTTATATTTATTGAAACTTTGGTCACAGCCAAAGATATGATGTGGTCTATTTTGGCAAATGCCTCATTTGCATGTAAGAAGAACGTGTATCCTACTATTTGGGGGCAGAGTAGTCTGTAAATATCAATTAAGTCAAATTGGTCAATTGTGTTTTCTGAGTCTTCTATATCTTTCCTGATTTTTTTTGTGTACTTGTTGAAATTACTGAGAGAGGAATGTTCAGTCTTAAGCTATAATTGTGTATTTGTCTATTCTTGCAGTTCTATCAGTTTTTGGCTGTGTTATACATGTGTAAACATTTAGGATTATTAATTTAGCTTGATAGGTTGGTCCATTTATCGTTATGAAATGATAGTTTTTGTTCTTGGTGATATATATATTCTTTGCCATGAAATATTTCTGGTCTGCTATTAATCAGTCCACTCCAGGATTTCCCGCCTCATTTAATGTTAGCATTGTACACCGTATGTTCACTATGCCAGGATTAAATAAAAAACTTAACAAAAATAATGTTAAGATTGTATATTTTTTCCATGCTCTTACTTTTAACCTGTATCTATTTTTATATTTAAACTGGTTTCTTATAGGCAGCATATATCTAGGTCTTGCTTTTTTTTTTTTAAGATTTTATTTATTTATTTGACACAGAGAGAGATCACAAGTAGGCAGAGAGGCAGGCAGAGAGAGGGGGGAGGCAGGCTCCGCACTGAGCAGAGAGCCTGACGCGGGGCTCGATCCCAGAACCCTGGGATCATGACCCAAGCCGAAGGCAGAGGCTTAACCCACTGAGCGACCCAGGCACCCCTAGGTCTTGCTTTTTTAATCAAATCTGACAATTTCTGCCTTTTCACTGGGATGTTCCAATTGTTTACATTTAATATGACTATCAACATAATGGAGTTTAACTCTACTCTCTTGCTATTTCAGTTCCACTTGTCCTTCCTGATGTTTCCTTTCTCTTCTTTTTGGACTACATGATTATTTTTTAGAAGATGTTATTTTGTTATATTTTTTGTTAGCAAATTAGCTATAATTCTTTGTCGTTTATTTTAATGGCTGCTTTAGGGTTTATTGTATTCATCTTGAACTTCCTCCAGTTACATTATACCACTGCACATCAGGTATCCTAATCTTATAAGAGTGTATCTCTGCTTCTTTTCTCTTGGCCTTTGTGCTATTATTGCCATACATTTAACTTCTACATGTATTATAAACCTTAGAGCTTATTGTTATTATTTTTGTTTTAAAACATCTATTATCTTCACAGATATTTAAGTATTAATAACAATGTTTTATATTTGCCCCTATTCTTACCATTTCCCCTGTTCAGAACCCTGCCTTCTCAGCATCTCCTTCAAATAAGTCTTAGAAGGAGTACAATTTAAAAACTATAGCTAACATCTTCTCTTCTTGTTGTTGCCAAAGTTGGTTTATGTTACCTTGTCAGGGAAACTGGGAAGCAGCTGGCTACTAAAAGCACACTGAAGATCGTTAATAAATCAGTATTGTGGAAGCAGTAATAGGACAACATCCTTTCTGAAAATTATTGAGCTCTCCATAATTTACTGAATCCGTTTGGATCTCCTCTATTTGCTGAAATACATGATGTTTGTAAAATGCAACAATACAACTCACCTGGAAAACTTCTGCTTTCCTTCAACACTAGGGTGTTGAGACCTCAAAGAGGAGGTGACAAGATAATCTGGACACCCATCAATGCCTCAGCTCTTGGCATTGCCATTGTATTCTAGGAGTGCCAAGATCTTACAACCTCTGGATTTGGCTATTTGAGCTGCAGGTGCTGTGGACAGACAGCCCAACAGATGACTATTATGAAACTGGCACCAACAGATCAGCTTTTGGAGAGGAGAGAATATATAGTCACTCTCTATTCTCAAGGTAGGCCTTGATGCAAAATGTGAAGCTGGCACAGAAAGCTGATCTAAGTGGGCCAGGTGCCTGGTACCATCTTTTCCACATTTGCCAACTGTTTTTTCTTGGCTGATGTCCCCAGAAAAGCTAACCTTTATCCCATAAGACACATGGAAGTGTGCAGACATGGTAAAGCTGTGGTACAAGTAACATACATAGGCTGGCATAGCAGCATGGGTGTAGGTCAGAGTGCCCTTTCCTTGTCCTTCCTGCACAATGAAAGCCACCAGACTTCTGGCTGTCAATTCTGATACTACAGTTTCCAAAGAGGACATCTACAGCCATGTAGACACTGAGGGATATAGTTCAGGCTGGAGCTGGGGAAGAAGATATACTGAAACCAGTTGACGTTTACTGTTCGGCATAAAACATTGTGACAGGAGCTAAGAGTAATTTCAAGAAGTGTGATCCATGTCCTCATCCTCAAGGTATTCAAACTGGGCGGTGAGATAGGACATAAGTAGCAAAAGATGATCAAGAGATAAATGATAATAATTAAGTAATGACTTAATGAGGCAACACATTCACTGCCAAATGAGAATTATAGATGGTGAATTTATGGAGATCAGAGCAAATGCAGACTAGCTGTACTTTCATGGCTTTTAGAAGGCAGAGATGAGCTGACTTTTAAATGGGACAAAGTCCTCAGCAGTGGTCAGTTAATACAGAAATAGTGAACCAATTTGAAGGAGATAAACTTAGGTACTTAGGACCGTGAACCAAGTGTTTAGGGCACAAGGAGGCTAAGAAGGAAGCTTAGCATCGCCATATTGGTTTTGGTCACTGAGACATTATTGGGGTATCATAGTTGTGAAAAACATAACATGGATTCCAACACTCTGTCTTTACTGGCTGATGTAAGCATGAGACAGTTATTTCCCTCATTAATCTCAGATCCTTCATCTGTAAAATAGGAAAATAATATTACTAGATTTCTTCAAAAGGTTTTTTTAAGGATTAAATGAATGTATACATAACAATTAAACACGTAACAGTATGTGACACAGAGTAAATATTTTATAAATATTAGCTAATTATGGTAACTGTATCAGGAGTAGTAAAGTTTGTTGGGATCATATCTTAAAATAAAGTCTGTGACCTGCAAGGTATTAGCAGAATCTTCTCTTCGCATGAGGTACCTGAGGCTGAAAGGTTATACAAGTAGCTAGTGGCTGGGTCCATGGGCTAACTGAGTTGTTCTGACTTCCCGTCTCGTGCCTTCCTACTTACCACACTGCATCATAGCCTATAATTAAAAAGCCAGGAATGGTGGATGTGGCCAATTAAGGGCTGAATTGGGCAGATTTGAACTCAATTTCACCTTAATTTGTTATCTCTCTTTTGATTCTGAGTAAACTGTGGTATTTTGTTCGGGGTTCTTCATGCAGTCTCCTGCCAGCATCTGATAACCAGCTGGAGGGGCAGCAGTGAAAATCTGGCATTTGACAGTGAAAACTGCCTAGTACATCCCACAAGGTTCTGGCAGTCAGCCCACACCATGGCCTGGGCCAAGTGCTCCCTGGCCAGGCTTCAGGTCAGCAGAAAGTGATTTATTTTTGTTATGCATTTGAAGAAAGCAGGAGAATCACAGGACCTTAATGAGCATATTTAATTGGGGCTTTTTCTCTGGAGAAGAGAACATGTCCTCTTGATATCTGTCATATGAAGAGGCAAGATGAGAACCCTAATGACCTGAGCACAGCAGGGCTCCATTTCAACCACAGAAGACAGAGCTGTGGGGAAGCGCCAGGCTGTCAGAAAGAGACATTTTCAGTAGGAAGGTTTCCTAAGAAAGAAGGGCTCTATCCTTACAAGAAACTGGAGAGGGAAACATGGTCAGGATAGCTTTCCTTGCAACCAGGATGTGTTACTTGTGTTTGAGGTTTTCCCATGGGACCAAAAAAAACATGGTGGAGGCCTCTTTTTTGGTCATTGGATACTGCAACATTCTCAGCGTTGTCTGGTAAGCCTGAATCAAGAGAAACCACAGATCTAATGCATTCAAATCCACTGACACTCATTGGATGTTTAGTATACACAGAGCAAGGAAAGTGCTTGAAAATACTTTATAAAGATGAAATTGCCATAGTCCCTGTCTTCCACAAACTCACAATCTACTTGGGAAGAAATAAGTGAAATGTAATACATTTTGGGGTAGCTTCTTTGCTCACACTGATTCCCCATTTTCCAGATAGAGCCCCTCATGTCCAGGGGAGGGAGGTCTCTGGCAGAGCTACACAATAGGTAATCTTCCAACTTGTACATGGCGTTTATCCAAAGGTAGACACTGGACCTAAGCTGTACCCATCTATACCCTCTCTGTCTCTTGGTCCAACTCTCTGTCTCTCCTTTAAAACTAAGATTTAAAAAGACGAAGACTGGCTACCATTGACATCATATTGCATTAATGGCAGTACTCTAGGCAGAAGGTCCATAAACCCCAGAAGTTTCTTTCCTTTCCAAAGTCAAAACTTCTTTCAGCTCCAGAAGACACTTAACAGTCTTTCAAATAATTACCCTTGCCTTAATTAGTTCAAATTGGTTTTCTGCCATCTGTATTCAAAGAGGCCTTATTCAAACAAGTGATATGATTTAAGAGGGTGATCAGTAGCAAATCTGGAAATAACTAGGGGGAGAAAGGATAGCAAGCATCTTTCTAAATGCTTCTAGCAAATATGAAGAGAGACTACGCATTCACTTACCCTTACAGAACAGAGCTCAGAAATGCCAAAGACATCATACATTGATGAATTCCTTGGTATCTACTAGCAGTATCATAGAGTAGGAGGAATTCTATCTTGGGAGTCAGAAGTCATTTTCTGATTCTAGTTATTTTACTAAAATCCTGGATGATCTTACCTTGGTCATATTGCTCCCTCTCCCTAGGCCTTATTTTCAATATATGCAAAGTATAAAATAATCTCCAAGTCCCCTTCCAATTCTATAACCACTGACCACTCGATATGATAGATTCTGCTATCCATCACATAACCAATATAAAAATAGGTCCAATGTCCCAAAGGATCTAGAAAAACACCAAGTACTGTGTTATACACAGGAGGTTATGAGCCGACCAGGACAGAGATTCTGCTATCAATTGGAGGTTTTCTATTGTTCTCTCTCAGTGGGCTATTTTGTACATCTCCTTTCTGTGTATGTGTCTGACAGTTTTCAGTCGAAGAAAGCATTGCCAGAAATAATTGTTGATGGTACTATTAATAAAACTAAATATTTTGAGTGCTTCCTGTCAGCCACTATACTAAGTGCTTGCCTCACATGATCTCATTTAATCCTTTCAAAACTATAAATTTGAAGCAATTATTTTCCACATGTTATGGATGAGGAAATTGAGGCTTAGAGAATGATTTACCCAAGGTGACACTTTGCCTTAGGCTTGACTGCCTTCAACATACATGGTTTTAATATCCCACAATGAACCACTATAGGCTAGTTTATTGTTTAGCGAGTATTTACTATCTGTGAAGAGATGGGTGAAGAGTTTACAAGTTAGTAACATTTTGGATTTGAACATTTTGCATATAAAATCCAAGAAGACGAGGGTGCCTGGGTGGCTCAGTTGTTAAGCGTCTGCCTTCAGTTCAGGTCATGATCCTAGGGTCCTGGGACCGAGCCCCACATCGGGATCCCTGCTCAGCAGGAAGCCTGCTTCTCCCACTCCCCCTGCTTGTGTTCCCTCTTTCACTGTCTCTCTCTGTCAAATAAACAAAAATTTTAAAAAATCTAGAAAATAAAAATAAAATCTGAGAAGATGGATTTTAGATTCATGATTCTTTTTTTAAAAAAATTATTTATTTGAGACAGAGAGAGCGAGAGTGAGAGCATGAGCAAGGGAGAAAGGCAGAAGAAGAGGGAGAAGCAGACTCCCCAAGGAGCAGTGAGTTCAATGCTGGGCTTGATAACAGGACTCCGGAGTTCATGACATGAATCGAAGGCAGACACTTAACCAACTGAGCCACCCAGATGTCCCTAGACTCATGATTCCTAAAAACTTCCTAACCACCCGAGCTATCTAAAAATGAAAATGATGGAGGTCATGAGTTGCTTGCCACTTAGATGTGTTTCCATAAGTTGGATGATATTTAGAGAAGTTTTAAGAAAGAGTGAACCACTGTGCTGGATAAAGAGGGTTAATGTGCACAAACTATGAGATCTCTTGCATTCCTGGGCTCTTATGGAAATGCTGAGGTTGGCTGTTTAAGATACGGCCTAGGGGAAAAAAATAACTCTTAGACCTATCATGAAACCTGTCAAGGAACATGGAGTATTACCACGGATAGTCATGCAATCACATGACTTTTATCTCGTACAGACTATAAATCAATAAAATTAATGTAATGAGTTTGAGCCAGCTTCTCACCAAGAGAAGAAAATGTGTAATTTATCACGTGTGTGAATTGAGCAATGGATAGGCCTCCTGCAGCTCAAGTCAAGGGGGTTGATTTCTGCTCCTTTGCAATTCAAACCTCAGTTCTATTATTCCTTTTGCAACATGATTTTCACTGAGTGTCAGATAAAACCCAGTGCTTTAGTATTTTTCTTCCGCCAAGGAAAAGATCATGGCTTTTTTGTTTGGTTTACTGAATTTCTACCACAGGTTTGTATGTTCCACTAGGAAGAGTAAATGTTACCCCTACTTAGTTTTGTTCTCAGCCCCTGGCTTTGTCTCAGGCAGTAGGCGAGTATGTGGCAAGCTATTTTCTTAATTTAAAAGAATATGAATGAGACTTTTGACATTAGTATTCTTGTGTTTGTATAATTTAAAATAGGCTCAAGCTTTGCATAATTGAGCATGGGTCCTGTCTGGATGATCAAATGAGACTAAACTAGGACCAAAAAATTAATATTTAGTATTAATATTAGATAAGTTGTCATGTATTCTTAGTATGTCAATGTTATCTTCAGGTGCAACTATTTTGTATACAGATGGACAAAGAACAAGGGGAGGGAAGGAAGGGAGGAATTTACTCACACTCCCAGGATCCTATGAATGTAGCCCTAAGTCTAGGGCTAGAGGGATGGATCATGGATTTTATATTCAACCTGGACTCTTATCAATGCTCTTTCTTTCCTTCATCAAATCCCACTCCACTGTGCTGATGAAAAGTGGAGCCAGGTAATGATTTGCCAATGTGAACACCGAGATGGAAATGAGAGCCAGGTTTCTCAGCCCCAGGGCTCAGTGCTGGATGAAGCGTATGGTTAATTTGGGATGACTTCTCAGGGGCTTTGAGGCTCCATGCTGCTTCTCTGGCCAGTTGGTACAAGATAGGCACAACCTGAAACAAAGGATCCCTGACGTAGGTAGAATTCTTGTTTAAATGCTCTGGGGCCCCACTGAAGTGAAAGAAGTTTCTCTGAGCATGAATTTTCATGAGGGATTTTTCTTTTTTCTGAGACAGAACAAGGAAGTCATTTACAAGGGACTCCAGGCAGAAGCTGGAGGAACAGTTTCCCTAACGTCCTCCAGGAGACAATGAACATAAGCATCCCTCCTTTGAATATGATGTGATGTGAGGAAGTGAGATAGTTTCCTCAGCATCCAGGAAGATCCCATGATCCCCATATGTATCTGGCAGCTTTGGGACCCCTGACAGAAAGGGCTTAGGACCCTTGGTCAAAGATGGAGGCAGCTGTGGCAGAGTGAGGTACCATGTGACCCTCCGGCTTTGTGGGCAAGAGACTGAATTTTTTAAAAATTCAATTAGCCAACATATACTACATCGTTAGTTTCAGATGTAGAGTTCAATAATTCATTGGTTGCATATAATACCCAGTGCTCAAAGAGGCTACATTGATATGGGGATGCTTAGGAATCATGTAAGATACCCGTTTGGGAATGGTGATGGCGAGGGGAGAATATTATAGGGGGGTGGGTCCCTGAATCATGTTGATAGAGTTCAAGAGCCTGAGAAATATGGATTATTTAGGTTGAGAGATACTGAAAGTCATGAAATCACACAGGACAAGAGGCTCTTTGTACCTTTCTCAACTGCCCAATGCCGCTCTTCAGGACATTCTTCTTTCCAAGACTGTCCTTGATGTCCATTGATTTTTAAGTATGTAATTAAATGGCTATAAAGAGGAAAAGAACATGATATGATTTGCCATCAACTCTAAGATTTTTGGTTTATGATGTGCTTGCTTTTAAACATTTTAAAATTGCATTTCCTTGCTATCAACCAACTGCAAGTCTCTATAATAGATGCCTGCGAATCTCACAGCCATGAATAAGATAAGGTCCCTGGGCTGCAGAGCTCACAGCACTAGAGATGGGAGAGAAGACATATTCACAGCTGTTGCCATAGAAGGCTGTTTGTGGGACATGGCTTGAGTGACACAAAAGAAGTATTTTAGGAGTTGAGGCAGGAGGAAGCATATCTTGCAGGTGACAGCAAGCCAGACTCGATGGATGAGCTGACATTTTTCTAAGACTTAAAGTCATCCAGGCAGTCAGATTCATTTTCATTGCAACAAAAATATTTTAATTACATTAAGCGCACACAAATTTCCAATAATAACTGAATATTTATTTCTATAGTGACATGTATTCAATAAATGCTAAAAAATGTGCTGATTTCCTTCTGACTTGAATACTTCTTGGTAGACTGGTGTCAGGCAGTGTGCCCCCCACAAAGTCTCAAGTAAGTCATCAGTGCCCAGACCATTTTGAACAGAGGACTGTTCCCTGCCATTCCATGCAGAGTTGTTTGGAGATGGGAAGGCCTGATAATCAGGCCCTCTTGTCCATTTTGGTTCTGAACCAAGGAGCATGTAAGAATTTAGAGTAAGGCAGGTTGGTTATTATAAAGGAAGCTGATGTTAGAGAATGTAGTTTCTACTTACAGACCAGCAGGTTAACCAATACTGAAACCCAGATGTAGAAAGACTTACTTTATGAAACCTGCCCTGCTAGGAACATTTGCCATTGTAAAACTCAGGACATGGAGAGACAGAGCAGAATGCAGGCTTCCTTTAGAAAAGATCTCAAAATATAAAAGGAAAGATAAGGGGTAAAGATGATATGGGTTCAATTTTTAGTCCTCATCACTCAGACACGTCACCTCTCCTCTATAGGCAGGAGGAAGAGAGGTGAGAGGGGGCAGGCTGCCATAGTGGTGGATACTCCACCACATGGAGGGCTGGTGTGGGAGAAGTGTGTCCACTGCCCAGTCCCCATGATAGTACACCTGAGAAACAAGCCAGAATCAGTATAGCAGAAATAACAGCTTCTCTCCCTTGAAAGAACCAGCCGCTACAGACTGGATGACATGCAATGAGAGGGGCAAAAGGAGTCAGTGCCACAGAGATGCACTCTTGTTCCCAGCTTCCTATCTCTTCTTCTCTCTTAGATCACCCTTCACCATCCTCATGCCCATCCCATCTTGACTTCAAACAATTTTGCCTCAGTTTATGACCTACTTCATTATGCCTTGAAATTGTCACTTAATGAGTAGTATCATGCTATCATTCCTCAGGACATGGTGGGAAAGAAAGTGTCTTTTCAGGCAGTTATTTTCTTAGGACATGTAGATAGTCCATCATTTTACCCCATACTGTGAGATCCCCTTTCTACTTTTTGTATGTGTATGTGTGCACAAGCGTGCACATGTGTTCCCGGGTTCCAATCAGTCCCTCAAGTTGCTCATGGAGTTCTCTCTGGCTTTCTCTAAATTCCTTGGATCCATTCTTTCTTACTTCCACAGCTGGAGAGAAATATACATTCATTCTCTATGTAGAGAATAACTGCATACATTTAATCCTCAAAATCCATACATTATTGTCAGATATATACTTAATAAATGAAATTAACATGCATAAATGCTAACAAAAGATATTAATATGTTGTTAGGGATGAATGTTTGTGTTCCCCTAAAATAATGTGTTGAAATTCTAAACTCCAATATGAAGGTATCAGGAGGTGATGAGGTCATGAGGGTGCAGCCCTCATAAGTGAGACTCGTGTCCTTATAAAAGAGATGAGGTCTATTGCTTTCTGCCAAGTGAGGAAAAAACAAGAAACTGGAAGTCTGCAGTCTAGAAGAGAGTTCTCACTGGAAACCAACCATACTAGCATCCTGATCTTGGACTTCTAGAATTATGAGAAATAAATTTCCTTTGTTTATAAGCTACCCAGTCTTATGGTACTCTGTTATGGCAGCTTGAAATAAGACACATCTCTAGGAGCCAAAGAGCCTCATGTACCAGGAAACTTGCATTCAGTCTCAATGAGCTATAAGATTTTTGATAAGTTACTTCAACTTCTCTGTCCTTGGTTCTCTATTCTGTAAAATAAAGGAGTAGGATTCCATTGTCTTTGAAGTCAATGGGCAGGACTTACGGGTATATTTCTTAAGATATTAAAATTATACATTTTTCTTATAAAAATTCCAACCTTACTTCAGTAGAATAAAGAATCCAAGTCCTACTTCCCACTCACTCTTCTTCTCCCCAGATTTGATTTTATGGAATCACATCTTTATGGATTTGCTTATATATGTATTTATCTTTGTATAATACTACTTTCCCCCATAAATGAGATATTATGTATAATTCTATAACTTGGCTTTTTCTTTTTACTTAAAAATATAGCTTGTAGTCTTCTCATTTCGTAATACTTGAACTCTCCATCAGCTACTGTCAGAGATTCCAGGTTATGGATGTACTGTGTGATTTATGAGGCTCTGCACGCGTGTGTGTGTGTGTTTGTGTGTGTGTGTGAATAGTTAGGTTGAACTTAATTTTTTGCTATCATAAATGGGGCTACAATAAATGCCTTAGTAAATTCCTCTTTGTACATATATGTCAGTATTTCTTGGAAGAGTGATATCCAGAAGTAGAACTTTTGCTCCAAGGGGATATGTATTTAAATGTAGAGAGAAAACCAAAAATGTCATATTTAAGCAGTGAGATTGGAACTCGCTTTACTTTATGCTTTGTTCTCATCATCTCAGCTGCTTAACATCTCCACTTGGATATATCACAGATATCTCAGTGTCCAAAATATGACTCCCATTTTTCTCCCCAAATCTTTTTCTTCCCTGGTCTTCCTTACTTCATTAGATGGTTCCACCATCATCTCAGTATTCAAGTCTCCAAACCAGAAGTCATTCTGTATTTTACCTTTCTCTTATCCTTCAAGACCAAGCCTTCTACAAAAGCTGTTGATTCTACCATCAAAATATAACTAGGATCCATTCACTTTCTTTCAGGCTGCCATTCTCCCTCATCTGGTCTAAGCAGTAAATTCCTAGCAGACCATGCTGTTTCTAGCTTCATCCCTCTCCCCCAAATTAAAATACTTTCTCCATACTGCAGTCAGAGCAGTATTTTTAAAATATAAATTTGATCATAATATTCTTTTGCTCTAAGTTCTTCAATGACTTCCTATCTCACTAGAAATTAAACACAAACTTCCTTCCATGGTCTGGTAGATCCTACATGACCCTATGTAATCCCACCTCTCTGACCTCACTTGGAATCTCTTATATTCTGTCCATTCTTATTTCAATTCAGTTGCCTGAGTTTACCAATTCCATTCCTACTGCAGAGCCTTCACATTTTCTCTCCCCAATTCTGGGAAGCTCATTTCCTGTTCTTTGCATGGTAGGCTTCCTTTTATCCTTCAGTTCTCATTTGAATGTCATGTCTTCAGAGATGCCTTCCCCAGTGCCCCGTGTAAGTCGCCCTGCCTCTTGGCCCCAGGTACTCTTCATTATGTTGCTCTATCAGTTTCCTTCATAGCTCTTAGTAGACTCCAGAATGATCTTGTTTTATTATTTGCTTGCTTGTTTTGTGTGTGTGTACCCCCCACTAACAGTTAAGCTCTATTAAGGCAGGAGCCCTGTGTGCTTTTTTTTTCCCTGCTCTGGGCAGACAGCTGATGCTCAGCAAAGAGACCTGAGTGAGTGAGAAAGCCTTTCCAGCAGAGGTTAATACTGGCCATGGGAGAGGTACGGAGAAGGGAGAGCACTGGGTAATACAGCTGGAAGAATGGAGGGTAATTGAGTGAGGAGACTTGGGCAAGAGATAATAAGAGAGAGGCTGGAAGGAGAGTGTCTGCAAGGTTGCAGAGAGTCTCCAGGGACAGAGTTGGTCCTCTAGGTCCCTCTGAGCATTCTAGCTCAGCTGCCTGTCCCATCGCATCACACTGTTGCCAGTAAGAGTTGCATGCATGAGGGGCAGCTCTGTGCATCCTGTCATCTGAAACGTGGTGCAGGATTTAATTTTTTGAAAGTAGCTCTTGGCACATCTGCTTTATATTTCACTTTCAGGAAGGCTCAGTATCTCTTTATATTCACCACTTGTTTTTCTAGATTCATTGTGATTTGGCTTTATTTGAGCACTTTGAGTTGGAAGAACTTAGTAAAGTAGTTTTCCAATAACCTAGTGGAAAACTATCCATTTTTTCTAAGTCATCAAAGGTACAGATTACCCTAACAATTAAAAAAAAAAGTCCACAGTGACTCTAGAACCATTAAGGTATGTGATAATCTCATTAAATTTCTTAGTATAATTAGCTACTTCTTTTTCCTTAGGGGATATTCATATTCTTTTCAATTAGAAGATATTTTTAGGTTTTTCTAAAGTATGTAATTTCCTTTGTAAAAGAAAAGGTTCTCTTTCCTTTTTGTTGTTTGAACAAAACCCATTTATTCCTTTGAATAATTTTGAATGCATATTTCTTGTTTACTTAGAAATATAAATGATGCCATCTGAAGATCAAAGGATGATTTATTTGCAGCACTGGTAGCTCACGGAGAAGGTATTAAGGGCTTTGAGTTTCAGCATCTGCCTATTTTCTAGAATGTCAGTCACTGAGGGGAAGAGCAGGGAATACATATCTCGGGCTCTGGTTCAGAATGAGGCCCGAGCCTGCTGTCAGTCCTTGTGGGGAGCTTCTAAGTGCCCCACTTCTCACCAGCAAGAACTGCTAGAACAAACATTTTTGTTGCTAACCTGGAAGTCAAAGGAAAGATGTGCCTTGCTTTATAGGTAATTTCTCAAGAGCACTTAGCTACGGCAGAGGTGCCTATCTTTATTAGATACATTAGGGATGTTAGCATAGGAATTCTCTCCATAGAGGACTGCTTTATTTTTGCTATATGAACAAATTTTAAGCAAAATATAAAATGTCAGTCTGTAATCAACTTTCTAAATAGATAACTATTCTATTTTTGGACAAGATTTTATTTATTTGTCAGAGAGAGAGAGAGAGCACAAGCAGAGGGAACAGCAGGCAGGGGGAGAAGCAGGCTCCCCACTGAGCAAGGAGCCTGATGCGGGACCCTATCCCAGGACCCTGGCATCATGACCTGAGCTGTAGGCAGGACTTTAACCAACTGAGCCATGCAGGCATCCCAAATATATAAATATCCTAAACTCCCTAATTTAAGCTGCATTTTCCTTGTCATCCCCAAAGTTTGTTCTTTGTTGTTAATATGTCACCATTAGATTAAAGGAGCTAAAGTGGTTGTAATTGAGATGTTATTTGGTTCTTATTTTAGCCTGAAGTTAGCATATTAATAAAATAGCATAAGTTTCCTGCTGTGTAAATTATAAACTAAATTTTCAGAATGCGCTTGTAGACAATAACTACTGAGACTTAATGGAACATCGCTAACTTTTTTCTATCATTTAAGCACTTTATTATTTTTTTCCTCCTTTCAGTTGTTTGGAATAATCTGAAAATGTATTCCTCAAGCAGTAGTTTTGGAAAAGAGATTAGGAAGGGAGGAAAACAGAAGAAAAAGAGAAAGGAAGGAAGGAGGATAGAAGGGCAAGGAAGGTACGGAAAAGAGAAACAAGGAGAGAATAAAAGAATAAAAGAAAATTCAAGAAATTTTTTGTCACTCTTTTCAGGGTCCTAAACTGCCTTTTGAATCATAGTGATATTAGAATTCTGGGGTTTCCTTTGTAATGATTTATTTTATTATTTCATTAAAAAATATTTTGAAATAATGATAGGTCTACTGGAATTATCAGTGCATTCTTCCCTCAGTTTTCCCTCATGCGTACATCTTATGAAGCTGTAGGATACTATCAAAACCAGGAAATTGGCACTGATGTGATGGAAGTGTACAGCTCTCTTCCTTTTTAATCTACTATCTCTGCAATCAAGAGACCGAACTAGTCTATCACCACGATGATCTCCCTCTTTCTCACACCTCCCTTTCCTCTCCACCCTCCCATCCTTAACCACCATGCATCTCAAATCTATTCTCTGGCTCTATAATAGTGTCATTTCATGAATGTTATATAAATGGTATCATTCAGTATCTAGTGATTTGAGTCTGCTCAGCACAGTTCCCTTGAGACGCATCCTTCTTGTGTGTTCATCAGTAGTTGGGACCTTTTAGCTCTGAGTAGTATTTCAAGGATTGTATTTAAATGGTTTGATACGTGCTTTTATGTTCTCTATTCAAGATAACATTGTTCAGACGATTCTATGGTAATTCTGACAATGGTAGTAATGCTATATATGATATGGCCAAATTCCTTTCATGTAGGCCTCTGGTCCTCATGCCTGTTCTCCATCCTCTAGAAGTTCCTTTCTCCCCACAGCTCCGCGTCAGATCTCACCTTCATAAAACCTCCTGTTACATTTTGGAGTGTTCTGTTTTTATCCCTCTTTCCCATGCCCTGTCAAAGGAGAAGCAGCATATCTGTCTTTTTGTGCTCACGCGTCTTTTTCTTACGCTTATTAACTCTATGTTGCCATGTGTTCCTTCTTCACAAGACTGCATGCTTCTTGAAGGTAGGGAGAACTCTCCCTGCAGTTCCTGACACTAAATGGACTGTTCTCAATAATTGTTGGTCACGGTGCTTTTGAGTTTAAGAGAATTAGGTGAGGGTTCTGACTTTGTTGGCACATGAAAGTCCCCTGGGAAAATTTCGAAAAATATCTGATGTCTGGGTTTCACCCTCAGAGACTCTAACTTAACTAATTTGAAGGACGGTAAGGGCCATTTTCAGAGCTCCTTGGTTCTGATGTGTTAATATCTAGAACCACCGCCAAGCCAAGATTAGACAGAATTTAATCTATGAAGGAGACGTTGTATTAAGCTATTCTTCTCTTGCCAATCCATAATAGTTTTTTGGGGTCAAAAATAAGCATTGACTTGCATTTTGATGTTTAGATGCCTCATGTATGTTAACAGAATGGTTTTATATATGAATTGGAATACGATTTTATAAATTTTGCCTGTCATGTTGATTCTATGGCATACCTTCTGCAAATAGGAAAAGTGTGTTCTCTACTCTCCATAAAATTTAAATCAATTTGAAACACATTTCTGAGGCTTCTCAAGTAGGCATTAACCAGCGGTTTTCAACCTTGGCTGCACATTAGAGTCAACTAGGGAGTTTTAAAAATCCCAGTGCCTGGGCTGCACCCCACACGAATTAAATGAGATTCACTGGGGTTGAGGCCCTGGTATCGGGGCTTTGTACAGCTCCCTGGGTGATTCCAGTGGGCAGCCAAGTTTGAAGACCATCACCATCAACCAATACAGTTCCTTTTAGACATTCCTGGTATGTCTTTGTAAACATGTACCTTAACACGTTTTATTTACATGAATTAATTTTTATATTAATTGGGTGAAAAGTAGGAAGTATTTATCCTACCCTCATGCTTTAGAAAAGTCTTAGCTGTCTTAAATGTGTGTATAGTGTTTTATTGTGGACAAAGAAATTTCGTGTAACTTTCTTATGAGATAAAGTAAAACAAAAAGGCAAGGTAGAGAAGAGCAATGATTATTAACTTCATATTCCAATTTTGCAGACAAGAAAATGAAGGCATCAATCGACAAAGCAATGCAGGGCCTATGATAAGGCAAGCAAGGCACTTAGGGCTTGAAATTTCTGGAGACCCTCGCTCATAGGGCATGTGAATACAGACTGGGCCCTGAGCCCGAGTGCCACCTTACCTCATGCTCCCTTCAGAGTCTCAACCTATCCTCGTCCCGGCTCTGAAGATAAACTACATCATACAGCCAGGCAGTGGAGGAGAGAAGCCAAGGCCAAAATCTGGGCTGCTGGTGCTTTCTTCACCCTTCCCTCTTTCTAGGTCAGAAAAAAAACAAACCTATATTAGAAAATGCAGAAGTACACACCAATATTAGAAAATGCCTCCCTCAAATACAGATCAAAACCACAATGAGATACCACCTCACACCAGTCAGAATGGCTAAAATTAACAATTCAGGAAATGACAGATCCTGGCGAGAATGCGGAGAAAGGGGAACCCTCCTACACTGTTGGTGGGAATGCAAGCTGGTGCAACCACTCTGGAAAACAGCATGGAGGTTCCTCAAAATGTTGAAAATAGAACTACCCTATGACCCAGCAATTGCACTGCTGAGTATTTACCCTAGAGATACAAACATAGTGATCCGAAGGGGCACGTGCACCCGAATGTTTATAGCAGCAATGTCTACAATAGCTAAACTATGGAAAGAACCTAGATGTCCATCAACAGACGAATGGATAAAGAAGATGTGGTATATATACACAATGGAATACTATGCAGCCATCAAAAGAAATGAAATCTTGCCATTTGCGACGACGTGGATGGAACTAGAGGGTATCATGCTTAGCAAAATAAGTCAATCGGAGAAAGACAACTATCATATGATCTCCCTGATATGAGGGAGAGGAGATGCAACATGGGGGGTTAATGGGGTAGGAGAAGAGTAAATGAAACAAGATGGGATTGGGAGGGAGACAAACCATAAGTGACTCTTAATCTCATAAAACAAACTGAGGGTTGATGGGGGAGGGGGGTTGGGGGGGTGGGTTATGGACATTGGGGAGGGTATGTGCTATGGTGAGTGCTGTGAAGTGTGTAAACCTGGCGATTCACAGACCTGTACCCCTGGGGATAAAAATATATTATATGTTTATAAAAAATAAAATTAAAAAAAAAAAAAGAAAATGCCTCCCTCTACCCCAAGTCTACATCTGCACCCTTGAAACCCGTGACCATGTCCTCTCAATTGGAATGAGGGACCTTGCAGATATGGTTAAGAATCTTGAGATGAGGAGGTTGGCCTGGATGATCCCAGTGGGCCTCATGTAATCACAAGAGATAGCATTTAAAGAGGTGAGGGAGCTGGGGAGACGATGAGATAGACTTATGCTGTGAACCACTGAGACTTAGAACTAGGGCCAGAGGGTGACAGTTGGAGGCATAAACTCATTCTGTGTAAGGACTTTCCAACTGCCCAAGAATTTCAAAAATAAAGCAAAATTTTTTTGGAGATAACGATCTCCCTGGTACCCTGAGTATTCAAGCAGAGGTTGGGCAACTATAATGTGGAGATGAGATTAAAGCATCGAATAGAAGATGTGAGGGGTTTTAGACACTTTCATACTGAAATTCTCCACTGTGAGATTTACACTGCTTCATTTCCTGAGATTTGGTTCTCTCTTTCCAGAGATAAAGTGGCCACAAGTAAATGAATACTTATAATTCTCTCACATCTCACTCTCCTGGTAAGATTTGATCTCCATAGGAATTCCAAAATGTCACAGCACAATGCTTCTTCTCATGGAAGATACAATGCCTTGTTAAATAAGTTTTTCTGTACTAGGAAATTTAATACCAGGTGTTTTTGCCGGCCCATCCAGTTGAGTCTTTTGTGAATTCCACCAAAATCCCCTTGTTTGTGAGCTCTAAATTTGAGTACATGGGGTGCTTAGGAAAGTGTGACAGTGAGATTTTTGAAGTAGTCCCTATTTCTTTCCTTTAAAGTAGGTGCCACAACATTTTCCAACCACTGGGTTTTGTGTTTAAGAGACCGTGAAGGAGAAACCTTCTCTAGAGCCCTTCTGGGGCTGGCTGCAGTCCACGTCTGCCAGGGTCCTGCCATGTGTAAATCACACACCCAAATACGTCCAAATCGAGCCTATCCATCACATGCTGGTGGTGACATGGGCTGTGCTGTCTGTAAATCTGGTGAAAATAATGTATTTGTGCTGTGAGATGACATCCCATAATGAGATTGTGATATCCTATAGCATGTGGTTTGCTATTTGTGACAAAGATGAATTTCACAGGGAGAGCAGCTGCTGAGAGTCTATGGGACCTGGTGGACACATGGAAAGGAGCAGTCCCTTTCAGGACATCCAGTCACCGCTCTTCTCTACTGGAAATAATTTCTCAGGACTGCCAAGAGAAAATTTCCAAACTGAATTTTCTCTAAAGAGTAGCTGAGTATTTAGGCAAAGCAAAAGCTCTGAAGGAAAAAAAAATTGTATAGAAGACATTCCTCAGTATTCTTTGATTGCATTTGTGGCTTATGATAACACAATCCAACAGTCCACAATTGAGATTATGTGACAGACTCTTGTGCCCTTGGTGCATGCAATGAGTGCAAAGCAAAAACTGCCTTTATGTTCAAAATGGAATAAACATCCTGAGATACTCTGATTCTTACTCCCAGAGTCACATATGGAAACCTTGTAGATACTCATCACTTTCAAGGGTCCTAAGTGGTCTTGAATGCCTGCCACATAAAGTATGGTCCCTAGAACAGTGCTCTTGGCATCACCTGGGATCTCATTAAAAAAAGCAAACTCTTGGGTCCCTTCCCAGATCTACTGAATTAGAATCTGCATTTTAACAAGTTTTCCAGGTGGTTCTTGTACACGTTAAGTAGGCTCATCAGCACTGTAATAATGATGATAATAACACAAATAATTCCGAATATGTTTATATAATTTTATGAAGCTCTTTCACAATCATTACCAAACTTGAGCTTTTCAATAATCTTGTGAAGTAGGCAGTAGTCATTATCTTCATCTTACTGTTGAAGCAATCTGAGTTCATTGTGATCAACGGTTTTGTCCAAGATACATGCAGGTAAATAGAGAGCCTACATTCAAACGTCTTTTCTCCCAAACCCAGGACCCCTTGCTCACCATTGGTAGAGCACATGCTCTGGGTTCCTTCTGTCCCCAAGAGAGAGGATAAATTCTGTGAAGCCACTCATACACTCATACACTCCTCCCCTTCATGAATGAGAACAGACACTTATAAATGACCAGCTGAACCTAGGGTTTTTTGTAAGTGAGTCAGTTACAGACTTGGGTGATTCCAATAGAGTCAAACCTGACCTTTATAGTATTAATTCTGAATTCTGATAGGTCCAGCCTTAGCCACTCCATGTTGTGACCTGATTTAGGATTGGTCACACAGGTCAACTTGGTGATACCCAGACCTGTGAAAACCTATTAACTCTACAATTCCTTGAAGAACACTATTTCTTCAGAAAGAAATTTCCCAGGCCAGCCTCTGAAACACAGACTAAGACTGCAAGCATTCTCTGTGATATATGGCCTCTGGCCAGAAATGCTCAGGAATGCTTTTGATGATGATGGGGTGATCTATTAGCCACTAAATGTGGTGTACAATGTAATATTGCTCTGGGGACTTTTATCACTGGCCCTAACATTCATGGGGACCTTGTGACAGGATGAAGCCAGCAATCAGGGCTACTCAGATACAGCCTGACAGAGCTGTCCAGCCTCTCTTGGAACCCTGTACTCCGTGGATCATGAGGCTGTTCAGAACCTCCTGGGCATGAGCACATGGGGGCAGTGGAATAAGGGGGAAATGTTTCAGGGCGGAGGGTCCAAGGACAGGCTAAGTATATCAGGCACAGGTCTTTTGTTCTAGTGGATAAGAGCTTGATATGAGATTTTAAATCAAGAAGGCTTTGTGTCAAAGAGAAGAAGATGATACTGGCATTCGGGGCATTTTGAGCAGAAAAGTTAAGTCATTGAGCTTCTCTTCTCATTTAGTATTCTCAGTTAACATTTTTGAAAATTAATCAACTTATCTGTAGAATGGGCTAGATAGGTCCTTAAGGAAATTTTAAAGTTCAAAAAGGAGCTGAGGACAATGGTGAATTTTTTTCCTGAACTGACTGAGGAGTGCATGTTGCAGAATACATGAGAACAGTCATGGAAAAAGCAAACTGATGTTAACTCAGAACTTAACCTGTGTTCTTATAGAGCAGTGATTTCGATTTTGGAAGATTCAGTTCCAACATGCATAATTCATGTAAGGTACTTTTGTAATTGTATACAATCCGTATGGGTTTTTCTACCCCTAAAGAATTCCCTTTGGGATATTGAACATGCCTTCTTATGCTCTACTGACACACCATTTCTTTCCTGTAATTCTGAGATGATAAAAATCAGATTCTGACTGCATTTCTATCACCTTCCTTCTTCCTTCTCTACAAGCCTAATCATGCATAAACCCACCGGCACAACCTCTCTGGTTTGTGGAATCACATTTGGTAATGATGCATCCTTGTTAAAATATTAAACATGGTTACTGACTTCTGTCTCACCTGCAGCCACGCTGAGGGAAAGGTCTGCCTTCTTATCTGGAAATGATTTTTTTCTTTGGAGGCTGACTTGCGTTCTTATTTATCTTTTTTCCCCTTATGTCTTTCACTGAGAAGAGAAAGGGCCCAATCTATAGCAAATCAGAAAGCAAAGTAATGCTGCGGAAGCTCCTTTCTAGTGACATTTGACTGGTCCCCTGCTCAACGAAATGTGTGTTTTTCTGGCCCAGATTCTAAAACACACTTGGCCCATTAACATTTTAACACATGGCATCTCAGCAAAAAGAGGCCCATAAAGATACTATTCGTATAAAAATAGTAATGCTTTTCATGACAGAAAATTGGAAAACATGGTGTTTTCCTACGGAAGAAAAAGTTATCCAAATTTTGGAGTAGACTAGAAGAGCTAAGAAGACCCTACAAGGGCCTTTTGGTTCTCTGGTTAAGATGTTACCATAAGTCGGGGTGCCTGAGTGGCTCAGTCTGTTAAGCAACTGCCTTTGACTTAGGTCATGATCTCCAGGTCCTGGGACCAAGTCCCACGTTGGGCTCCCTGCTCAGCTGGGAGTCTGCTTCTCCCTCTACCTCTGCTCCTACCCCCTGCTCATGCTTGCTCTCTCTCTCTCTCTCTCTCTCTCTCAAATAAATAATTAAATAAATAATCTTAAAAAAAAAAAGATGTTATCACAAGTCAGATGTTTTTATTAGTCTGTCTTTATAGACAAGGAAATGGAAGCTAGAGAGGGTGGGTAACTTGCCTCGGGTTGCACAGCTAGCTAGAAGCAGAGCTGGGACTTGAACACAGAAATGATGCTTTTAAACCACTGCGTTATAGTGCCACTCATATGAGACTCTGCGTGAAATGTGTTCTGTCAACTCTAAATTTGCAAGGTGCAAATGGGCCATTGTCAAACTTCTGTCCCCTTCATGTTTATGCTCCCCTTCCTTTCCTCACGGTTTTTCCTTCGTTCTGGAATCCTTTTGCTACCTGTCCCCAGTTGAAAAGCACCTTCCATTTTTCAAAGGGCTGCTCTAAGAAATTCCTCTCTCTCACCCTTCCTTCATTTTCCTCATTGGTACTAGTACCTCTCGGTTATATATTGCTAGAAGAAATTCTGAGAAGACAGGAAAAACTAAACCCCTTCTTGTGCTCAGTCCCAGCCTTTTCCCTGGGGTAACCAGATTAATTTTTGCTAGACATTTACTTTCATTCATGTATTTAGAAATGCCCAGTTTTTTTCCCTTTCATATTATTCTGCAACTTTTAAAAAAATGTCTTGAAGGTATTCACATGCCAACATGTCACCCAGAACTGCTTATTTACAAGAAGTCTCCATTTATCCAGGTCTTTGTGCATTTTAATAAATCATATAATTTTCACATTTATAGGAATTTTATAGTTTGGGTTATTATTGTGATTGCCATTTTTATTTTATACTTTCTAACTGGTATATTTAGGAAAGCTATTGATATTAAATGAAGCATATTAAATATTAATATAATAAAATATTAAATATATCTTAATCTTTATAATTTTAAAAAATGGATTCTCATGGATTTTCTAGATAGACAATCGTATTATTGGCAAACAATGAGCCTTTTTTTAAAAAAAGCTCTTTTCCCATAGTTAATGGATTTGTTTGTTCCTTTATTTTGTCTTATGTTATTGGTAACATCTCTGAGAGGGTTACTATGATGTACACCTCTAACTTGTTGTATTTAACTGGGGACATTTCTAATGTTATGAATGACATTTATCTTGGGTTCCTGGAATATGGCATCTTTCTAATTTGGAAAGATTTTTTTAAGGGTATTTTTCTGATGGCTTTTACTCGCAGATAGCTATTTTATTCCCGTACTGCTTTCTTGTCTGTTGAGATTTTCTTCTGGTTTAACTTATTTCCTCTGTTGCTGTAGTGACTTACATGGACATTGTCTCTGCTCATGCCATTTTGTACTCTTCTCATTAACTTATCAGTTTTAGTCTTTTTTTACATTACTCTTTTTGCGTGCCAGCCACACTCTTGTTTCCCTGGAGGGTCCTTAAAAACTGTAACACTTTCCTACTGTGAATTCTCAATTAATGTTGAATGATACATCTTCATGAACGTTCACATCTATTATGTCACCCGATGAACACCGTAGCCAACATGGTCAGCTGTTATTCTTATATTTCAAATTTGTGTAAAGTGAAGCTCAGGTCCTAGGACTCAAGCCAATATCTGGACCAGAGCTAGGTCTCAAATGTAAGCTCTCTTATTCAAGGGCAAGTGTTCTTTTTTGCTGATCCATTGATGATAATTGCCCTAGGTTGGTGATGTTCATCAATCGAGGCAGCATTCATGTTTTCCACATTTGTTGGAGGACGTAGGCAGCTCTGAAGGGAATTTTTAACTACCTGAATGGTGCTTCCAAACCGGAAGGGGAAGGGGTTGATCTGGTGGGCGAGTTTACGTGTGAAGCCCCATTGTTGATCAGGGGCCAGTCAACCAGCCAGTTCAGGTACTGATACAAAAATGCACAGTGAAAAGAATTTCACTAAAAAGACCCTCCCTACTTGTAGGAAGGAGCCTGATACTGAATCCTGGCCAACTACCAGAACTTGACCTCTCTCAGAATCACAGAAGGTTGAGGCGGAGAGGCACCTCAGACACAATCAATGCCATCTCCTTCTTTTACAGATAGGTAAAATGAGATTCAGAAAAGAGAAATGACTTTCACAGGTCAACAAGCGTGTTAGTAAATGTCCCCTGTGGTCTAGAATGATCTCTTTTGGTATGGATTAAGAATTTGTTTAATCTCACAGACAAAAGACATGCCTGGCTGGATAAATCTTTGCTTATTCTGTGATCGCAGGCCATTTCAGTTGGATCTTGGGCAAGATCAGATAGATTTTTAAACAAATTTGGAAATGAAACTGATGGCAATGGTAATTATAAGTGTTATGGGCTGCAGGAAGAGTTGTAGAGACCTGGAGACTTTCTCAGTTCCTATCACTGGGGCACAATGATCACAGAGATTGAATCACGAGTGGGGTCCTGGGCTCTTTCCTAATGAAACCCAGTCTGATGTATTGTCAATTTTGGATTCCTAGGCCAGGCTATGCTCCTCATGCCACTCTGTAAATAGTTCCTAAAACTAAAAAACAAAAAAACCCACCTCATTGTTTCCACATTGGACAAAACCAAAGGGTAAAGATCAACTGGATGGTACTTCATAGTCAACTTGGCTTTCATCGTCATACCTACATATTGTGCTATCATCATTCTTGAGGCAGGAAGCAAAACCAAGTCAAGGGAATACTTGATATTCAAGGGGATATCCAAGTAGAGAACTGAAGGCAATTTTTTTTTAAATTAAAGATTTTATTTATTTGACAGAGAATGAGAGACAGTGAGAGAGTGAACACAAGCAAGGGGAGTGGTAGAGGGAAGGGCAGGCACCCCGCTGAACAGGGAGCCCGATGCGGGGCTGGATCCCAGAACCCTGAGACCATGACCTGAGCTGAAGGCAGACACCTAATGACTGAGGCACCCAGGTGCCCCCTGAAAACAATTTAAAAAAAATTTTAAAAATAGTTAAAGAGGCTCCTAGGTTTGATATATATATTCTATCTCTACATTATCAACAAAACTACTTGCCACAAGCTATTTTATTTTACTAGACACACTACAGAGATATTCAGATAAATGTCATAGCCCCTGTTGTCCAAAGCCTTAGTTTTACAGTATATCCAGATAACTGTCTTATATCATTAATAAGAAATAATGAGAAATAATATATTTTTAACAAAGTCCAAAGAGAACATTATCCTAAGAAGATACGTATACATAAATAGAGCACTGTGGGGAATGGTGGTATGTGGGGTATGCTGGGTCTGCTTTGGGGATGTGTGCAGTGGAAGAGGTTGTGAAATGTCACAAAAAAATGTTTTGATTTGAAATAACAGGTAGAATACATTTCCTCCAAAAATGTATCACCACCTGTCTTACTCAGACTGTATCTGTATTTTATAGGGCCTCCACAATTCAACCAATAGCTCCTTTGTTCATGTTGATAAATCATTTCTTAACTGAACTGTTTTCAAACCCTTTCATGCTTGGTCTTCCCAACAAGACTGGCTGTAAAATCCTGAAGGATGTGACTGTTTTTGGAATTTTCTTCAGTTCATCTCTATAGCCAGAGGTGTTCAGTGAATGCATGTGACTATGCTGATGTAGATTAAATGGTAATCAGATAAAAGCATTCATCAGATCCATAAAACCAAAGCACAAGTGCCTGCTTCAAACACCATTTTAAGGGCATTTTAAGAAGCATTTTAAGAAGCCACAAATAAATGTGGGGCCTTGACTGTCACAGACCCTGCATGCTCCTTAGTTGAGCTTCTAAGAAGACTTAGAATTGGCTTCCAGCGACTTTCCTCTGTATCAATCCCCGTATAGTCTGAAACAAGACAAAGTAAGACAGAATAGAAGAATCAGGGTCTTCAAGCTCATATGCCTTCCCATGAGAGGTTCATGGCTGCTTGAAGAAGTCTCCAGAAAATACCTCCTAGATTTAAAAGATAGAGGGTGTGCCTAGCAAACAACATGCTGCCACCTTCTGGTAAAATGGTACAGAATATTTTCTCTGTCATTCCCATCAAATAGAAACCAGAAATACAGAATTATAATAACAATAACGTCTATGCTACTCTTGATAGCTAACAACCGCCCTGAAGTGCATTATCTCATTTAATGCTTGCAAGATCCTTATGAGGTCTCTAACTATGCCCCACGTTAGACAAAGGAGAAAACTGAAGTTCAGAGAAGGTATGCAACCTTCTGAAAGCCACATCAAGATGGGCGGATGCAAGCTGAAGCTTTGTAAATGAAGGTGCATTACACATTGACACTGTGAAGAGTGAACCATTTTTTTTTTCCATGCCTTGACAAATATAAAACGTATCTGCCAAGCACCTGGAAGAAACATGTGGAATCTTTTGTCCGATCGCCTCATATCACTGCCTTGTAGTGTGCGACTGACACATAACGCCCACGGTCTGGCTCTGCAAAGGGCAGCAGCATCTTCCCGAACTGAACCATGGAAGGTAGGGTGGAGTGGGGTGGGGAGTGAATTTTTCTCCTCTGTCACTCCTGAACCAGGCACGATATATTTTCTTCTACTCTTTTTATCCCTTACAATTTTCTCAGTAATCTTGAAATGCAAATTGAATAAAAAAAAACTCTTGGTGCCTTCCTAGTTATCCCAAACCCATTGTACAGTATTCATGGCTCCCACACCCAGGCACACCACCCCCATCACACATCCTCTGTACCATACCTCCCCAGCTCCCAGACATTCCCTTCAGATATGGGGTATTTTAGCAACTTTCCATCTGACTCTGCCTAGCAAAACCCTATTTGTCCACCTTAATGCCACCTCCTCTATTATTGATGCCCTAATCTCTTTAATGCTTAGTCAGTACTATTCCAGCTCCCAATGGGTTTCTTTCCTTCAATTTTCATGACAGCTGGTTGTTTTCCTATTAGTCTGCCTCACTAGCTTGTCCACCTAGAGGGTAGGAACTCATCCTTATTAATTTCTGTAACCTCTAACAAAGCTTTGTATACATTAGGTGCTTAGTAAATATGTGTCATTAATTGAATTATCTCACTCCCAGAAAATCCTAGGGAGTACCTGATTATAAGAGGCAGGGTAAATCTTTTCATAATATGGGGGATATAGGGAGACAAGTATCTATGGTCATTGTCCATAAAATTAAGGAAGAGACCACCAATGGCTGTGATCCTACCGCCATTCCTACGTTTGATCTTCTCTGTGTGGGAGCAATAACTTTTAGAAAGATACTTTCTGTGGAACAGTTTTTCCTTCCATCCCTTTTGTGCCATATTGTCAAATTCCTACTAGCAGAAAGCATTTATGTTAGAGTCTCTGTTTGATTGATGGTATTTGTAATCAGAATATTGATCTCCAAGAAGGCTTGTCTGGTCTTGTACCTAAATAATAATGGCAGCAGATAATACTTGTATAAATATTCTAGACATATTCTATCCTTGTTATGGGCTTTCTCTCTCTCTTTTTCTCTCTTTAACTTTCATTTTAGAGTATTTTTTAACTCAGAAAAGGTGCCAAAATAATACAAAGAATTCCCATACTTTAGTCCCATTAATTTATACTACAGTCATTTTGGAGAGCATTTTGCATCAAAAAAAAATGTTTACAAATATATATGAATATTAGAAGCATTATTTGTTAGGACAGAAACTGGGAAGGACCTAAGTAATCAGAATAGAGGATTCATTACATAATTATATCAAAAGAATGAATCCATGGACATGAAAAAGAAACTCTTTGAGAATGTTTAAAGAGAAACGCTCCATGTATTAGTTTGCTAGGGCTGCTATAACAAAATACCACAAACGTGTAGCTTAAACAACAGAAATTTATTTCTCATGTTTCTGGCCTTGAGTTGCAGAGGGATACCTTCTCCCTGTAACTTCACAAAGCCATTTTCCCATGCACACACATCCTGGGTGTCTCTTCCTCTTCTTATAAAAGACTTAAGTCATTTGGGATTAAGCCCCCACCCTTATGACCCCCTTTGACCTTATTTACCTCTGTCAGGGCTTATCTCCAAATACAGTCACATTGTGGATTAGGGCCCCAACATATGAATTTTAGGGAAACACCTCAGTCCATCACACACAAGATATCTTGTACAAAAGTACATCCATAGAACTGTGCTTCTAGACCTCAATTTTTAAAACATATTTGCACGCACATACAGAGAGCAAAAATAGTGTGGAAGTTCACGTCAAAACTGTAACAGGAGATACTTTTGAATTGTGAGATCATGAGCTATATTAACTGACTTCATACTTCATTACATTTTGCAGTTTTCCATAATAAACTACCATTACTTTTATAACCATAAAAAATGTATTACAAGTAATATTGCAGAACTTTAATAGCTTGCAGGTTCTTTCATGTACATGAAAGTATTTGATCTCTTTAACTATGTTATGAGGCAGGAATTATTTTTTCAATTTATAGATGACACAATTGAAGCCCAGGAGACTTAAGTCACATGGCCAAACACTCAGTCTGATCATACAAATGGTTGTTTTTTTGTTTTTTTTTTTTTTTTTTACTATTAATCTAATGTTCTCTCTACTACACCACAGTTCTCCAAAATACCTTCTTTTGATAATACCTTTCTCTGATAAAGAAAAGCCTAACAATACTCCATGATTATCCCTAATTTGCTAATGATACTTACAAAAGTAGAAGGACAAAGAAAACAGCAAGAGCTGCGGCATCAGAACAAGGGAGGACTGGGGATCCTCGGTGCTGACTTTGTCTCCCATCGAAAGATTTGGGATACAAATGTGTATCAGGAAATAGTAACTTGGGTTGAAAATCGTCACCGGCCTGCTTTTCTTCCGCACCCTTTTTTTTACGACTGTTGTGCATTTATGAAAATGAAATGTAATTGTAAGAATAGAGAATCCAGCAGGGATTTCAGCAGATTCTGCTACCTGTAAGAACACACACGTGCATAAATACACCCAGTGGGCCAGAGGGTCCTAACCTGTGAGAAACTTGGAGAAGGAGGAGGGAGAATTTGGGAGAATTTAGGACAAGAATTCTAGAGATCTGCAAGTATATAAGGGTCTTGCTGTTCCATGAACACTAAAAGAATGGCCATAGTTATGGTTGGAGAGGCTCCGGAGCAGTAGGTGTCCTTTCACTGGAAAAGTTGTGAATTATTGCTCTGTGTCAATAATGGTAAAAAATATCATTTATAACATACTCTTTCCCAGGGCGCCTGGGTAACTCAGTCGGTTGAGCGTCTGTCTTCAGCTTGGGTCATGATCTCGGGATTCTGGGATCAAGCCCTGTATTGGGCTTCCTGCTCAGTGGGAAGCCTGCTTCTCCCTCTGCCAGCTGCTCCCCCTGCCTGTGCTCTCTCTCTCTCTCTCTCTGTCAAATAAATAAGTAAAATCTTTTAAGAAAATAGAAATAATACTATTTCTCATGTCAGTCTTTATTCTTATCATAGAATCAATGATCACAACAATTACCATGTAAATTGAAACATTCTAAGGTGAATTCTATGCTATATCTCTGAGCAGATTGAATTTAACCAAGACATTGAACAGTTACAGCCTGCAAGATGTGGTGCAAGAGCATTGGGCATCGGGACGGACGTCTGGGTGGCTCAGTGGGTTGGGCGTTTGCCTTGGGCTCAGGTCTTGATTCCAGGGTTCTGGGATCACATCCCGCATAGGGCTCCTTGCTCAGCAGGAGCCTGTATCTCCCTCTGAGGGCCACTCCTGCTTGTGGGCTCTTGCTCTCTCTCTCTCTCTCTGACAAATAAATAAAATCTTTAAAAAAAAAAGAGAGAGAGACCCCCCCCCCAAAAAAAAAGTACTGGGCATCCCTCTGGGAAGTGGACATGGTAGGGAATGAAGAACTCTGTTGAAATGTGGTAGAGAACCTCTTCAAGAAGTGATGCTTTTCTAGCACCTACTATGGAATCAGGATCAGAGGTGGTGCAATCCTTTTACACGTGGCCTGTGGACAGAGCTCTGGGGCCAGACGCCAGACCCGTTTGAATGGCCAGTGCCTCCTTGTTCTGTGCCAACTAAACATCATCCAGAAGTCGTGCATCTCTGTTAGTTTATGGAATGACAGACAACCGGGGTAAAAGGGATGACAAAATGTATTTCAAGACATTCGAAAAGGTTCTATCTCTTGGTGCTGATTGCCTTGAGACAAGTGGCCAGACATTCCCTTCCAGGGAGGTTCCTGAACAGCTGTCAGGCCTAATCTGGTTGAGAGATGAAAGAGTGACCCAGGGGTTAAAGGCTCTACAGTCTGCTACAAATCCCCTGAGTTATCTAATCTGTCCAGCAGTGCAGGCTTTCAGCAAAGGAAGCGTTATTTTATAGCTGACCCTTTAACAAAGGGGAGATAGCAACTATTAGAAAATGCAGTTAAGTAATGGCCTGAGATCAGGCTGCCTGGCTCAATCCTGTGGAGAATTTCTTTTTAACTTTGAAAGGCCAGATAAACATCTGGAAAGCCCACACAGACTGCGCAAGAGGCATTGCATTACGATGGGGAGTAGTTCCTGGGTTGCTAAGGACACACACACACACACACACACACACGCACAAGGAAGGATCCCACCAACCTCAAGTCCTGCACCTTGGCCAACTGCCTCCACCCAAAATTTTGCCTGGGAGAATCCGTGTCTCTGTTGTACTTGGGGAAATTTGGGTAAGTCTCTCTCTGGGCTTCAGTTTTCTCATCTGTAAAAGAGAATAGGCAGCCAAAAAACAAAAGAGGGGATTTGGACTAGATGGCACATCCTTGGCAAACCATCATTTTTCAACCTTGTACTCATAACAGACCTAATTAATTGGTGATGGCATTTCCCGCAAACCTTGATGCTTGGGATTCTCAGTTGGTCTGAGGCAGCACCTGAGATGAAACCCATTTGATCTCTTTACAGCTTAGTGTTGCGGGTGGCCCTCTCCCCAGCAGTGGGCTTAGTGGCTGAGACTCATGGTGATACTGCTGGCAAGCAGGGGATAATCGCCATCAGCAGGATGGAGTGAACAGTAGCGCCAACACTTTTTGGAGGAATTCTTGTGTTTCAGAGATGACACACGTGTCACTCCAAGGAGGAGGGGGACCTGAGCAGAAACTCAAAATACACTTGTAACTGAAATGGGTGTTCATGATGCCCCGGCAAACCCCCAAAATACTGGGAGAGGGGCATTAGAGTTCTGCAATAGCAGGAAACAGTAGAATTAGAGAAAAATGGTTTACATGGTTAGTGATACTCTCCCCCACCCCCACTTTGAAAACCTAAGCTGGTATATTATGACAAAAAGATTATAGTTACATGACTTTTTGTATTATTCCTAAGATGGGAATCACAGAACCAAATTCTGTAATTGAATTTTGAGAGCCGGAGAAGAGGGAGGGGCTCATCTAGTCTATGGGATCTCAGAAGCCTCTCCCTGCACCTGACTAGGCTGGCTTCATCAGATCACTTGAGTTTGTTCCTAACCTGATTCCTGAGGCCAGCTCTCAAAGATTTGGATTCCGGGGGGTTTGGTTGGGTTTGAACCAGTTCCCTCGGTGGAACTTGTGCAATGATTACCCAGGTTCGAAAATCAACAATTTAGCCTAATATCATCATTCTGAAGTTGAGAACGTTTAAGTAGACTTGGAAGAAATGGCTTGCCCAATCTCCGCTAGCCAATGACACCTCTGCAAATAGGATCTAAGTTTTTCTGACTGCCAGTCCCAGACCAAGGGGCGGGATCATTCTCCTGGAGTTTCTTGGAACAAATGACCACTCATGTCAATGATGCCAATCCCGCTGGTAGAGGGCAGGGTTGCCTTAAGGCAGTGAGGGCTTGGCCTCCGGAAGTGCCCCAGCACAGACCACATGCTGCCTGGAAGGAAACCCATAGCTCAATGCATCGGATGCATCAGTGATTTCACTTTCTAGTTTTATGTAAATCTGTTTTTGCCGATTCTTTTGTTGGAAAAATAGTGAGGAATGGAGACTGAATGTACTTCGACACAAAAGTTTAACCTCTGGTTAAATTATGAAAGGGAAACTGAGGCAGGATATGCACCCCTCGCAATAATTTGCGCCTCCAGACAAGGGCTGCTCTTTACTCTAACTGCTCCGCCCCCCAGGCACTGGCTTTTGGCTCCTCCCACAGACACAGCCCCACAGCCCGCCCCACACCTGCTGCCAGAAGGTTCTTCCTACGGCCCTGATCCAGCTCCTTGTTCTGCTACAAAAGCTCCAGTGACTCCTCAAGAAAGAAGGTCAGTCACTCCGGCAATCAAAACCATTTTATAGTGTGCCTCTCACCTTACATCTCCACATTTTCTCCTGCTATGCTGATGACAAACCCTGCTGGAGTTGAGACAGTTTTGTCCATTGTTTCTACTTTCATTCACATCGCAACATACTTTCAAATCGCCTATTTAAATTCCATCTACCCTAAAATGTTCACTTCAGATCACTGATCCATTAGGAAATATTTCTTGTGCGCGGATGACGACACGCTAAGCACTGGAGAGTCTTGGGTGAATAATTCAGATACGATTTGTACTTTACCATCTGGTGGAAAACCTTGACATTGAATGACTAATTTCTAATGATGTGAAGAGCGTTCCGAGAAGGAGAGAACAGGTGTCAGGGAAGTGTTTACCAGAAGGAAATGACCAGCCGTTAGGCCCTTCCTCCGGGCAAGTGTGGCCTTAGCATCTTCTGGAGTCTTTTCTGCCCTCGATATCTACACGTTTTTGTATATAGATAAATGTTTACCTGCTGTTTAGGTAATTTAGGTATTTATTTGTTTCTCCAGTTAGACTAAAACCTCTTGTGTGACAGTGTCATATTTTTAGTGCTTTCTGTACTTCAATAGGTACTAATGTAGCCTAAATCAGAAGATAAGCACACTCTTAGGAAAGACAGTGTTTCATTATGGTTTCTGACTAAAATGTTTTCACTTCCATTGTTTTACTCGATACTCCCCAAAGCCTATGAATTAGGTATCATGATGACTGACTTATAGTCAGAAAATTGAAGCTCAAGGAATTTGAGTGACTTGTTGAAGGCCAAACAGCTAATTAGGTCCGGAGTCCAAACAAGGACCTAGATTCTTCCATTCTTACTTTAAACCTTTTCCAGTGTAACATGGAAGCTAGTGAATACATCAATCTCTTACCATTTCTTACCATTCTTTTTTCTCTTTCCTTTTCCTCTGTCCTGGTTTTTTTTTTTTTTTAGATTTTATTTATTTATTTGACGGATAGAAATCACAAGTAGGCATAAAGGCAGGCAAAGAGAGAGAAGGGGAAGCAGGCTCCCTGCCGAGAGGAGAACCCAAACTTGGGGCTCAATCCCAGGACCCTGGGATCATGACCTGAGCTGAATGCAGAGGCTTTAGCCCACTGAGCCACCCAGGCACCCCTCTTCTGTCCTGTTTATATGCCCATCTGTATGTTTCAGATTCGCTTTACCCCTCACAATGCTTCCTGTTTGTCCAGGACTACCCATCTCACCACGGGGCTGTGATCAGTTGTTTTTTCAAGAGGTTCAGGGGGAAGGGATTACGGGTCTCATTGTGCTGGCATATTACAGGCAGTTGTCTTCTGGCGTGTTCCCCAGAAGGAGACCCTGAGACCAGGACTACTGTGTGAGTTAAGAAAGCGCTCCCAGAAAAACCCAGGGAGTTAGGGAGGGAAATAAGATGTGGAAGGGGAAGCAGCCAAGCAATGTCTGGCAAAAGTCCAGCTCCATCCTGTTCACAGGCACACTGGGGTATAAAACACCCATCAGACTGTCCCCACTGGGGACAAGGTACTGGTTTTCAGATGTTACCATTCTGTCATTGGCCAACGGCCACCCGCAGGGCATGTAAATTCCAGGTATTCAGCTTTCTGTCTGAGTCTCTGAAAAGTCACAGGGGTGGGCCTTTCCAAGCAAAAGCAATATGGAATTGGGGGAAGAGTGTGCTTGAAATAGCAAAAAGAATCTGAGGGAGTCTGGCCAGAACAACAACAGGGTGTGCTATGGCAGGTCAAGACTCTATAACGTAAGGGGGTTTTACATCTTAGGGTGCCCCAAACCTCTTTGAGGATTGGGTGCACGCATTAGACAGACTCTCGCCTTCCAAAAGACGTAAATGCCTATCGTGGCCCGCATTCGTAAGTCCCTAGACCGAGGGGGCCTGTGTTAAACATAGCGAGTCTAGTAGATCTGAGAGGCTTCAGTGAGGCTGTTCTAACTAAAGACTAAGTTCCTAGGCTTCCATTCCTATGATTCTGCTCTCCAAGGAAATGCCATATGCTGAGCTGCATAACCTTACGTTATTTCATTACTCAAGTAGTTACAGAGCAGAAGGAGAAGGCATTTTTCCAGGCGGCCTCATTCAAAGATGGAGCAGCACTGCCATGTGACCTCAAGAAAACCTCAGTCCTATTAGCTAGAATGACATGAGGATAATGAATAAGAGCCTCCGTTAGCTGAGAAGCATCCCTTGGGAGAGAAGGCACACAGGCTCGAGCCCTGCAGAATATGGATAGCAGGTCTCCTTGGATAGGAGGGTATAAACACAGAAAATCAAAACCAAGTCTGTGGGGCCCGCTCCCACATATGTAGCAGCTTTTCAGCGGTTGCCTCTTTGCAGCTCACTTATGGACTCCCTGGGCTCACATCTATTTAATTAACACAAAAGGCAACTTCTTCCTTCCTCACTGTGGAGAACTCCACGGAGCCCTGTCTTGACGGGTCAGGCGCAAAATGACAGATGGGGCTAACGTCCCCTTCCCCCACACCATCAGAATTCCTCTCTTGCCCTTCCTCCTGACCTTGGAGGACACAGCCTTATTACCAGGCTGCTGCATTTAGGAACTGTGGAGCTCCACCTGATTGGAATCTTGATAGCAATCAAGGAAAAGACTGTACCTTGTCCTTTGTCTTTAAACCTCTAGGATTATTTGCACTTAAATTGATTATTTATTGTTTATTGTTTAAAGATCTTTATAAACTTACATTGTTTCCACTGTCAAAAACACTATTGATCTTAAAAATAAAAAAGGATGTAAAACAGAATGCAGAACGTGGTTCCATTTATGGAGAAATGTGTGTAAGTATGCTTTTATATGCATTGAAATCTGGAAGTTTTCCAGCATTCTGCTAAAAGTCTGCTAAATCTTACTCCCTGGGGAGAGAGAGATTATGTAGGGATTTTTATATTTTCTGTGTGGTGTGGATTTTTGACAACAGTAAGAAAAAGTACCATGATATATTCATTAGAAAAATAATTTATGATTAAATCAGTTTCACAAGGAATTATATCTTTATTCCTTTTGCTTAAACAACTATTTTCACCATTCTTTGGCCTATTTTAGCTCTTTCCATGTGTAACCATTATAGTAATTACAGAGGCTATGTAATAATTTTTACTTGACTTTTCCACTTAATGTTATTTCATTTGCACTTTCCTGAGAACAGAGTCTGCATATTTTTATTAATGGATGCTTAACTGTCCATTGATTTGATGTCTATTTTTATGGCAGAGTTCCCTTTGGAAATTGTACAGTAACTTTTTGCCAATGAAATGTGAAAAGAGTGGTTGATGGGAGAGAAAGTCTCAAATCCCTAGCAGGGACCCTGAATTATTAGCACCATAAAAGAGATGCTAGATCATTTGGAAAACCGCCCTTGGCTTTGAAACCAGTAACCAATGAGTTAACAGGACTGATAATGACAGCTCCTGCTTTTACCGAGACTCTTTTCCTTTGTCTTTAAATTTCCCTGCCTCTCCCTCCGGTTCAGGACAGTGGTTTTGAGGCTTGCCCTATTGTGTCCTTGTTTGGCTGCCTCTCAAATAAACCCTTTCCATACTGCACACCGATGTCTCAGTGATGGTCTTCGCTGTGCATTGGATAGACAAACTTGGGTTCTGTTACAGTCTGTTTCAAGCACTTCTTTCCTCACTTCCAATAGATATTTACTGGATCCCTACTATGGTACTATCCTACTATCCTACTAGCCTACTGACCTACTATCCCTACTCTGCCAGATATTTACTGGATCCCTACTATCCCTACTATGGTACTTCATCCACATTTCTTGAATTGTAGCATCATGGAAACTTCACAGAGAAATAGAATGGGCTGAGGTCATCTGAGTCCAGGCAGCCTACCAACCAGCTCCCCCACAACCAAATAGCCTGAATTTGAAGACCAGACTCGAGCCCTTTTACTGTGTAAGTTAAAAGAAAGGTAAAAATTACAGATCCCCAGAGAGTGAGAGCAAGACCGACATCAAGCATTATCTTCTTATGGCTATGGGCAGGTTCTTCTCAGAATCAGGGATTTCTCTGGGCATGTAGAAGAGATTCCATCCTTTCTCAACTTACTTCCTTTGCAACAGTCCCTCAAGAGTCTATAATAATTCTCTCTTTCTTCCTCTGGATTGCTTCTCCCGTTGGCAACCAATCAGAATCTGAATACAGAGCCCTGGAATGTGGCTCATGTTTGTCCTACAGGCCACTCCCTTCAATTTATAGGTAAGGAGAGAGGGCCAAAGAGAGAATATAATTGGCTCCAGCACACACAGCATCAGCTAGCCCTATAGATGATGAAGCTGGGGGAAACTTCTAAATTAGATGGCTAGGTAAGGTTTCCATATGCACCTGTTAGTATGTATTTCTACTTATACATTTCCATATCTGGCTATAACTGGACTGTATTCTAAAATTCTCTGATCCTCCCAGCTGCCAGTTAATTCTCATCTGTACTTCTTTTGTGATACTTACCACTTTTTTGCTGTGTTATGATTACTTTTTGTCTCTGTAATCTTTATCCCTCGATTCCAAATTCCTTGAGGAAGGGATCCATGTCTTAGGTGTACATTCCCTAGAGATCCTCATAAAACAGCCTAGTTAATGCTGACAAAGGAAAGTACATATAGTCTTTCATCTAGAAAGATTACAAAATATTTTTGTAGAACAAAATAATACAGAGGTTTAGGACATTGGCTCATCATATTATAGCAGTTAAGGCATTGAAGTCTCTGGCTTCTGTACTGGGATGACAGTTCCACGTGTAGTTGCCATATAGTGTCTGGCAAACTGTTTAACTCTCTACTTTGATGATCTCATCTGAACACTGGAGGAAGTAACCCCTGCCTTATGGCTGTTTATCTGTTCTAGATGAAGTAATACATGTAAAACAATCAGCACAGTTGTTTGCAGATGATATTCATTTATTAAGTGATATTTCCCATTATTAGGGAGTAGTCGTATGAGTAATGTGGTTTACAGGCAAAGAACATTAGGCTCAAATGATTAAAACACAGAAAAAAGAAAAGAAAGCAAATCGCTCCTCTTTTAACTTGCTTGCTCCTCCCTATACCACCCAATCCCTTTGATTCTGATCCCACTCTAAAAATTAACACCTTAATGCTGATGATGGTAGATACTAAAACAGTGCTAGAACCAAGAGATAGATTGGCCACTTGATAGGAGGGACAGCTAGCTCTCTTCTTTTCCCCTCCCCTCCTCCCCCTTCCCCCTCTCCTCTCCTCCCCTCTTTTTTCTAGCATGTAAAAGGAGTGCAACCTGGTATATGCTACCATGGACAGAGATCCAAACTGCTGGAAAACTCCAAGAAGTCACGTTGGACAGCAGGGTTTTTTCCTCTCTCTCTCTCTTTTTAAGTGTTAGAAGACAGACTAGCTGTTTAATGATAAATAAGCAGGCCCCTCCTCACTGCAGTGTGAGAAAAGCATACGTTTAATCCTAAAAATACAGGCAAAATTACCAAAGTGAAAATGTATTCCCTGGAGGAACAGAGATAAGAATGCTGATGTTTTCTGAAGTGCTGTTGCTTGTGGGTTTGTGAGGCTGATGGAATACTGATGTTTACATTAAGAACAGCTTGCCATTGTATGGAAAACAAATGCTTACCCTTGCATTACTGAAACACATGCAGTAAAGACACATGCAGTAAAGACACATGCAGTAAAAATGTTCTGCATAGGAACATACAGACACAGAGCAATTATTGTCACTGTGAGAGTTTAACTGCATGATTATGAAATTCTAAGTTTTAATAGACAATGAGAGTAGGAAGCATTGTCATTATTTAAATTGCAATAAGCAATAATAATAAGTACTAAAACCTGAGAGTAAAAAGATTCCAGTTTAGCTAGCATAAATGCTACAGAATCTTCTATTATAAAACAATTTTTTTCAAAGCAATACTGATATTTATATACAAAATCTAAAGCCAACCTAACAACTTATGATGGGAGAAAGGAAATGACCAGAAACCCAGGATCCTCAAATCCTGAACTCCTCTCCCTCATCTTTTCCATTCTCTCTGAAGAGGCTCCTCAGGGTTTTGCAGGCAGAAAACAAAGTCACATGGTTTATTACCAGGAGTGTTTTATTCCAAACCCAGTGTAATTTCTTGTGATTTCATTTATCCAGATTTAAAGTAGAATGTCTTTTTAATCTTAGCATTAGCAAGCTTTTATGGGTGCTGGAGCACACATAGTGTTCCGTAAACATCTTAAGGTAAATGTGATATAAGGATATTTCCAACTTTTTTTTCCAAAGATTTTATTTACTTATTTGACAGAAATATCACAAGTAGGCAGAGAGGCAGGCAGAGAGAGGGGGAAGCAGGAGCTCGATCCCAGGACCCTGAGGTCATGACCTGAGCCGAAGGCAGATGCTTAACCCACAGAGCCACTCAGGTGCTCCCGATATTTACAACATAATTATTACTGTTTTGTATCAGTATAATGGATAATACAGTTTTCCATCTTTCACGAAAGTACTAGCACAGGGGCGCCTGGCTCTATGATGAACATGCCTTGAGCTGCCAGTCATGGTTCACATCTACTTGGTTAATGTTCTCAATTTTTGGACAAAATAAAAATAGGAAATCGTAATGTACAACTATAGGTCAGCAGAAATGGGAGTTAGTGTTTGGTGACTCTGTCAGATAATTATGGATATCAGGATCAGTGAAGAGCCTGGCAAGATGGAGAGAGAGTTCACTGAAGGTTACTTTCAAGTTTCTGGCACGTACTACTGGGGAATATCAAGTCCCAAACTGGAAAGCTAAATGTTTTAACTTGAGAAGCAGCAGGAAGTCGATTAATAATCCACTCTCTGGTTGCTTTAATTTTTTAAAATTATTAAATAGTGTCTATATTTCTAAGCTTTAGAAACCTAATGTCATGAATTACAGTTTTTCACAGGATCTTAAGTTTGGGCAAGGGTTAAAGATAGATAGATTAATAAATTGACCTCTCGTGTGGTAGATAAGATTAGATAGAGGAGATTAGACAGATGAGCTAATCCCCTCCTTTATATGAATTCTGTGGTTGCTTTAATTCTTGATGTATTTATAGTCTCCTGCTCTGACGTTTGGATGTGTTTTTTAAAAAATGCTCAATTATGTATTTTATTGATTTGTTTTTCTGGAGAGAAAAAGAATAATCAAATTTTGGGAAAGGTCCAAATTCCTGATGACAAAGCTGCCTTCACCATAATTCAGTCTTCTCAATAAAGGTGATCTATTTTCCTAAACATCAAAAATTGTATTTTATCTCTCGGACAATGGATTCAAGGTATTCAGCTGTTGACTAGAATGTTGAAGCATTCCATTTGAGCAAGTCACTTAACATTGTAGTGACGGTCTTTGCTGATTTGAACAGTGCCATGAGAAAAAAGTTGTATTTCATACTTTACTCAACCACTCAGGTGTAAGGATCTTTCCTCACGGGAGTCTGCAAACTTATGTAATCAAAGTCCTGTACTTGCTGCTTCCTTCTTTGAACAGCAGGCTGAAGAGACATATCCTCAGGGTTTACAATCAAATCACAGTCACTGAAGGAGGATCTGGAGGTATCTTGTTGATTGCCACCTGTTCTCTGTGAGTAAGCTGGTGTGCGGACTGGCATCCGGGAGCAGTCTCTTCTGTCCTTTCGGTAAAACCCTTCCGTGTGGCCTTCGTAGTTGGTGCATCTTCAGTTCTGACCCCAGCGTGCCATTTCCCATCCACCTCATGACTCCCAAGAACAGGTGTTATCTATGAGAAATCTCCCTTCTGTAGTGTGTGTTTTTAGGAAAAAGCATAATAAGGAATTATTTTCTTCATTTAAAGTACCTTTGCCAAAAGCAGATCTATATTCTGCTCAAAATAATGTTTCCATCTCCCTGTAAAGTGCAGCATCTCTTAACATGCCCATGGGACGCTGACTGCTCGATCACATCATATGCCCTTGACAATATGTAACATCTAAAAGGTGTAATTTAATAAGTTTGCCAAGAACTCATTCTGTTTCTTCTCCAAATAAAACATTGCTAATGACTTTGTTTCTAGTTTTATATTCTTGGAAATAGAGGGACATACCTATTTTTGCTAAATGTACTGAAAATTACTCATTTTGATGCCTGCATAATTTAGATGCATGAGTGATATTATCTTATGTCTAACTTTAATGACAAAATTAATCAGTTTGCTATTCCAAAACATTATTTTGTGCTCATTTCAAGAAAATGTGATTGGTTTACCAAAGTGGCTGCTGTTCTGTTTTAGAATGATGTGAAAATCTTATGGCTTCAAGCTGCTGAATGACTGTTTCAGAGACAACAAAATTTTGGACAGGGAGTAAATGGGTCATTTGTCCAGTAATTAGTGATTTTCAGATATCCACCCTTTACTTCCTATGTAGATTTTTCTTTTTCCAGATGCTTGTATAAAATCAGCACACCTTCAGATTCATTAAAGTTATAGTCGCGTTACTTTTTAAATGACTACTTTAAGGCTTTCTACAACCCATTTTTGAGTCACTTTTGAAAGACGTAATGTAACATGGCAAAAATAATTAAAACTGTAAATTTTATTAGAATAAATATGGAAACAATGGGAAATATTCTTTAAACAATCTGTGCACTGTTAATTGAGATGAACAACCAACTTTGCCTTTTTAGAGTACATTGTAAAGAGGCTGGGAATAATTTGAAGGATGTTAATGTGATTTCTGAGAAAAATAATTGACAACGTATGAAAAGTATATTGTTTCATCTGTTTTCCTTTGAAACTGCCAACTTGATAGATCTAAATAACTAGAGGTCACCAGTGGCCCAAAGGTCATATTTTGTGCTGCTTTAAGTCCACCCTGCTTGCTGTTCCTGCATGGGGAGGAAAAGGTGAGAAAAGCCAGCCAAGGGCAGGAATTTCTAAGTTCTGGAGAAGAGCTGGCTGGAGGTGTACCAAGGCCTGGGCCAGGCAACAGTCCGTTTGCTCCTGCCAGGTCAGGAGGAGTATTTGATATAGGCATTGCTTCGAGTTGCTGGTGTGGGTTGGTAATAAATAGATTTCAAGTGGTTCTATTATTGCTTTCAAATTCTCTCCATGTGAGGTGCACCTGTATGTCCCACAGAGCACTCTCACCGCCAGCACTCGGTAAAGGCACTTAGGCTGACTGAATAGAAGCACACCAGATGAAATAGGATGGGGAGAACATTGAGGCAGGAATAATCCTAAGTCTGTCTGTCTTTGGTAGACTTGTAAATGGAGAGAGAGATAGAGAGAGAGAGAGAGAGAGAGAGAGATAGAGACTACCAAGAGGGAGAACACACACACACTTACGTATGTTAAGTACATACTTACATTCATCCCTGTCTTAATTTCTGCACTGTTTTTCCTTTTTGAGCAGTGGGATGGGGCATTGGGGCCCAAAGCCTCCAGGAGAAGAGAGAAAGCAGGGAGGAGCCTGGAGAGTTTCTGCAAGGCAGCTGGAGGAAGTCCTGTGTACTCTGAATTCAGCGTGATTCCCAAACAAAGTGCAAGCACTGATTCATTTTTCACATGATTTTAGAGACGCAGTGCCAACTTTGCTAAAGTTTATGGTGGTGAGGATGTGCTTAGTCAACAGAGTGTATCAAAATTCTGAGCTTAGATGAAACGGGAAGTCAGAATGCCAGTGTTGAAATCTGGGGGCAAGGCTGTGCATCTAGGAAGAATAGCCATTTTAAACATAGGTTCAAAGAATCACAGATACACCCCACCCGTCTTATCACGTTACCCCTTGTGCCTAACACAGTGAATCTGGCCAGCACAATTAGTGGACCGCTCACAATGCACTACAAATCCAGCTTGTAGAATTCTCAGTTTTTAAAAAAGATTAATTTATTTATTTGAGAGAGAGAGAGAGAGCGCAAGCGAGCCCAGAGAGGGAAAGGGAGAGGCCCGCCAAAAAGGGAGCCTGACTAGGGGCTTGATTCCAGGACCCTGGGATCATGACCTGAGCTGAAGGCAGAGGCTTAGCTGACTGAGCCCCCAGGTGCCCCTAGAGTCCTCATTTTTAAAAAGTCTTTTAAATCCAGCCACTCCACATTAGGTTTTCCTAGAGTGAGACATATTCATACACTCCAGGGCATTCGTCAGTAAGTGAAGCTAGAGCAACCTGCACTTTTTGTATTTTCTTGTGGAAAACTGATGACCTGGGCAATTGCTCAGTGATTAATGGGCAGGTGTTCTGCCTCCTCTGTGGAAGTGTTCCAACCCTGTGGTGAGCAGACATTAAATCAGAGCTTTTGAATACCAAGTATCATCTCCCCACCAATACTCTGTTTTAGTTAAGGAAATTCAACTAATTCAGCAAATATTCACCTGAGTGCCAATTATGAGCCAAACTCTAGACTCGGAACTGGAATTATGAAAATGTATTGCACAGTCTTTGTGACTGTATTAGAAGGCAAAAATCTACCAGTATAAGGAGAAAGGAATAAAGAAAAGCTACTAGAGGGAGGTCTGGTTGCATCACTTTCTAGCTTGGGTCATTTCGGTGAGCAACATGTGACCACCTTTATAAGTATGCAGGAAAGCCTAACAACTTTTATGAGGCTTTTAAGTAAGAGAATAGTGGTTGGTAGTCACAGGATCTTAATGAATTACTTCCCCTCCCTCCTCCTTTCTCCTTCCTTCCTTCCATACTGTAAACCTATTGTAGGCAGGGACTGAGTCTCACTGTTGCTGTGAAGTTCTGTATATTAAACTTAGTGTTTTGCCTCAATTATGTTTAATAAATGTAAATGTGGATGGACTGCTTCACTAACTGTGCTTAGGGAAGGGCCAAAAATGACCCCAAAATAAAAAAGATAAAAAAGATAAAAAAATAAAAAGCTGACCCCAGCACTGTTGGCAAAAGACAAGTAATCAGGTACACAGCCCCACTGCAGGCACTTAAGCAGATGGAAAAAGACAGATTCAACAGAAGTACAAGGCAACTGTAACTTATCAGTGTGAGTTAGAGTTATGCACTCTTCTCCTGTCTGTGTTTGGCCAGCTGGTACTACTGAAAGCACACTAGTAATGTGTAATCAGAAATGACATTTTACGGCAGCTCTGTCACATTTATCAGTGATACTCTCCACCTCTCTTAATCCCAGTCTCCTTCCCTTGAGGTTCTAAGTGAGTCTCAGTCATTTAAAGTGAGGTTTCCTAATGTCACCAGATTACCCAAATAGAAGAATTTGCAAGAGTTAGAAAGGGAAAAGTTTTAGCTCAACAGTCATTTTTATCATTTTTTTTTTAAATCTATGATACTAAGTAGTAAATCTGGTCAATTTTACCTCCAGAACAAACTCATCATAGGACAAGTATTTACAGACCAGGTTTTTTCAGTGTTGTTTAAGGGACAAGAGTCTTCACTGACCTAATCTTAGAGGGTATATCTTTCCTCTTGGCAAATATTATGACCATTCTAAACCCATGCCCTCCTGGAGAACCCATAGCTATCCTTATGAAAAACCCATCGAAGCAACTCCAAACAGAAAGGCAGACTATAGTTAATCTCTCTTTCATTAGACTAGTGTCCTAATTTCTTTGAGCCAACATTCAACTCTTTCAAGTTGTGTTTTTTTACAAAGCTGTATAAGCTGTTAAAAAATTTGTACTAATAAGACCAAGATCTGAAATCTTCCCCTTTTTGGGGGCAGGATTAAGCCTGTATTCAGTCTGCAATCCTGTCCCAAACCTGGATAGACTCGCTAACACCCACTAGATCACTGGGTTAGAATTTTGGAATAACATCCTTGCTTCCCTTTTGCCCATCCCCCAACACACACACCTTTACTCCCGATCTGATCTTGACCATGTTCAGTTCCCCTGGCCAACCCTTCAGCACTCCCCTTGCCCAGCCGCCTTGAATTATTTATGTATTTGTATTCCTGACCAGAATGTAAGTTCTTTGGAGGGCAGAGACCATGTCTCATTCACCTTTATATTCCCTAATTGCCCTTACACAGAGATTTTGAAATATGATAAGCATTTGCTAAATAAATATTCAATAAAGTAGGCCAAATCATTTACTGTGAGCGAACATCAGATTCTTAATTATACAGTCTACTGTTCATTGTCAACTATTTTGCCATTCCAAAATTAATCCTAATTCAAGTTGGTATTATAGTTTGAAAAACATTCAGTATAAAAACTAACCTGAGACTGTGTGTGTGTGTGTGTGTATGTATTCAGTTGACTTCAAAGGAAAAATATTTTTAAAGAATTTGACATTTGCAATCTGTACTAACAAGATAAGATTAAACTGCTATAAGCAAATTTCATTAGGTAGAAGTAAATCCCTAATTATTTTAACACTGTAACATGTTAAATAAATTATAATATTTATATTGTCAGATAGTACCATACCGAAGAAAAACTACCCATGTTATCTAGATAAAAGTACAGCATGTATTATTCAACCTTAGATATTCAAGATATGAGAGTTGAAATATTCCTTAGCATTAACTAGTACAGGAATCAGAAATTCACATTCCTATGGAGGCCAGGTCAGAGATCTAAATGCCTCTCTGTGGGTCCATGAGGTATGAAGGGAAAAGTAGCGCCTCCTTCTCTAAAGGAAAGAGCTATTAGCAACTCCAGGTTATGGCTGGAGATAAGGGTTCAGTATTATCCTAAGAGAAGAGAGGTTGCAAGCTTACATACTTGTGGGAAATATCCTGAGTTTTTAGTTGCCTCAGATTGGTGGGGGGCAGGGGTAAAAACCAAGTGTCTGTTAAGGAAAACCTATGTATAGACCAGACTTAATTCTATAGGCTGTCAATTCCTAGATAAAGCACAAAATCCTTAAAGTACCTTCTCATTTGGAGATTTTGATCCTATTGCTTTGCATGTAATTTAATTAGCAAAAATTCTTCCTTATTTTTTGACAGATATTGCCTATCTTACTCTTTACTGATATTATCAAGACATTATGTAAATGATACTTTGTAAGCTTTAAAAAAAAAAAATTCCCAGAGAACAACTGATGGGCTTATTAAGTATGTAAAAACTGCCAAATCTCAAGACCTTCATGGAGTCACTCACAGATTTTCATGTCAACTTGTTGTGTCTTTTTTGGGCTAGGTCAAATATAGTGAATGTTCAATGATATTTGAAAAAAAAAAAACCCTTGAAATGATATCCCTTATATTATTTAGCACTTACATGGTCTTTGTATTTTTGTCAGAGATGTCACACTTAGTGGGCGTGCACCTGAAGAAGAAATCTTGTGGCTTTGACCCAAGAAACTTTCATTTGTGGGGACTCATTTGCCTCTCCACACTTAACATTGATAACTACTATATCTAAAAGCAAATATCAAAGACCAATGGATGACTTTTAAATGCAGTTATATTCTAAATCCACACTAACATCTTACCACTTGGATAACTGTTACTCTTTGAGCATCTATGTAAAGTAATAGCAAGTGTTTTCTCTGACATCTTGGGAAGTTCATATGCCAGAATCTGGAAGAAGGTCTGAGGCTAGAGCTGATAGCATGAATTAGCTTGAGTTGTTATGAATGATTTGACTAGTTGAGTTAGCTTCGAAAATAGCTAGATGTCAAAAATGTCTTCAGTCTTCCTTCAAATTCTTCAAATCATGCTTCCTAACATCTCTCTTACAATACAGCAGACTGTCAACAGCATCTCTACACTTTCCACACCTTCCACTGAATCAGTGTGATTCAGGAACTACATAATTCAGCATGTGTAGTCAACAGTTCCTGGGGACCTACTGGCAGAAGGCTCTGCACTAGGCACTGAGGAGAATGAACTGGATGTGACATCTGTCATCCTGTGTCTTAGACAGTGATGGGGGATTTCTGGAATGGAACATAAGGCCCTTGATGGCTTCACCCTTCTTCATTCAAGATGCCTACCATGTGCTTGACTGTGGTGAAGACAGTCATGCCTTTGTCTTTATAGGACATAAAATGTCTCATAAATTTAAAGAAATAATACATTCCAGTATACATGAAACTAAACAAATCACAGAGTCCTTTTCAGTTCTATAAAGGGGTTACAAGGAAAGGCCTCATCTCCTGTCATTACCCCCTTAAATTTCATGTTCTGTCAAACTAGAACTGCAGGTCAGTCTTTGAACACAACCCATTGTTTCGTGTCTTGGTTTCTTTCCATGTGTTAGTCTCACTACTAGGAGTCCCCTGACCTGTCACTTGTCTGCTTGCCAGCTCTTACGCATCTTTTCAAAGCCACCTGTGTTAGCATCTCTTGGCCACCCCCCAGCCACAACCTCTCAGCCCCCCTCCCCCCCATCTCTCTTGTCAGCTGCTGCAGTGCCTTGCAGGCTTTGACCTGCTTTTTGAACCTGCCAGGGTCTTGCCTCCTGTCCCCACTTGCACCTCTGGCTTCCAAACGCAGTGTCCACATCTGCAGAATCCCCCAAATGCCACATATGCGGAACAAACCTTGGGTAATCCTGAAACACTTTGCCCCGTTCCTCGGGGGATCATCCGAGGAAACAGGAAAGGAGATGGAAAAGGGAGGGAAGAAGGGAGGCAGAGGGGGGAAAGGGGAGGAGGAAAGAGACATGCATGCAAATAACAGTAAGGCGAGGTGGCTGGATGTACACCGAGCATTGAGAAAGAAATTGAAGTGCAATAATATGAATCCAATGTGATAGCAGTTGTTAACCAAACACCACAGTAAAATAAAAGTGACAATTAGTAATTAGTAAATGTTATTGACTGGCTACAAATTCTCGGTCTAAGAGAAAAGCTATCATCCTACTGGGAGTGCATCTAGTCTGGTGGAAGGATCAGAGAACAGGGGAGATATAAGGATCATCAGTTTTGGGATTTGCACAAAATGGAAAAATGCCTAGTTCTACTTCCTTGGGAGCTATTGCAGAGATGGTATCATGGTAGAAGGTAGGAGCCAAAGATGAGGCATAGAGATTAGCAGGGGTTACTTATGATTTAATCTCAGGTGAGATCACAGTGTTGTAAACTGGGGCACACATTTCATAATGGGCAGTAATTCAATATGAATTCAGATGTTTTTACTCTCTTGGTTAAAAAAAATTTTCTTCTCCTTGTATTTTTCAGATTTTGATTTTTTTTTTACATTTAAAAAAATAACCTGACTGTTTTAGCTCTGAGCATCTACAGTGAGTGAAAAAGCTGTGAATTTTTAAAGTAATAAATGTCCAACATATGGAGGAGCCTCTGGCAGTGATTCTCGAACATTATTGACACAATAAACGCCAACGAGCTTGTGAACATTCTGATTTCTGAGCCCTAGACTTTTCCTTTTGAATCAGAATTTCTGGGAGTCTGAGAGAAGAATCTGTATTGTTAATGCATACTGCATATTATGATGGTACAATCTGAATCCCTGAAATACTGAAAAACATTGGCTTAAATAAATGAGCAAAAGTACTGTTAATCAAAACTATGCCTGTGTGTCTGTGTGTGCACGTATGAGTGCTAAAAATAAATGTGTAAAGACCGACAGCTGATAACTTTTACTATTCATCATAATTAGTCAAGGAAAGCAAAATACCTCTTATTCCAAAGAAGGGAAATAATCTCCTTTGACTAATATTAAAAAACAGCTATTTGTTTTAAAATATTAGTCTAATCCAAAGGGATGTAAATCTGAAAAAAATCTTCAATTTTAAAATAAAAATTGATTGGGCACCTGGGTGGCTCAGTGGGTTAAGCCACTGCCTTCGGCTCAGGTCATGATCTCAAGGTCCTGGAATGGAGCCCCGCATCGGGCTCTCTGCTCAGCAGGGAGCCTGCTTCCCTTCCTCTCTCTCTGACTGCCTCTCTGCCTACTTGTGATCTCTCTCTGTCAAATAAATAAATAAAATCTTTAAAAAAAATAAAATAAAATAAAAATTGATCAGTGTGCTGCAAGAGAAAACAGTTGAAGTAATAAAAACTTCCAAAAACATCATGAAAAAAAAAATAAGCGTTGAATAAGTTTTTTTCTTTTATTCTGTAATTTGCTGTTTAAACTGTGAAAGCTTCTGTATTGTGTTCTTTAAATATCCTAGAATTCTCCAATCTGTGAGGTCCCAAATCAGGTTATCAAAGGTCTCTATTACATCTGCCAGAAGGACAGACTTGAAGAAACCTGCCCTTCTCAAGGCGTTCTGAAAACTCCCAGGGAGTGCTTAGGTGTTCCCGCTCCAACCAGGTTGTTGTCTGCCACTCCAGTCACCAGACACCTGTCACCTGTTCTTACTTTGGAGCATTGCCTCTTACAGTCCCGAGAACACTTTGCTCAGATGTTCAGGCCATTGCTGCTCTCCTAGCACCACTTCAGCCAGACCAATGAGAACTGAGACCACACTAGAGCAATTACAGAATTTTATTAAAGTCTTGTCAATAACTGGGGGAAATTACATTACAGATAGTTTGTTTATACCTTAATACACTGCTCTTAGAAAGAGACCACAGTCCTAAGACCTTCATTACTGATCCCCTACTACTCAACTTCTTGTTTAGCTGTCTGTGGTCTTGCTGTTTTAAAGATCAGCCAGGCTAATTAATCTCTGAATTGTAGCTGCGATAGGAGGCCGCCTGCTTTCCCCCATGGGAGTCTCCATAATCTTATTCCCTTCTCCAGAATCCTAGCCCCATCTCCTTGAATCCCAGAAAGAAAATAGTTTTCCCTCCTTCCTCAACCTAATCCCATCACCCAGTCATTCTTCCATAATCCAGGATGACTGTCATTGGGGAAGTAATTTCCCTTGAGAGGGAAACCCAACTTTATATACACTTCTCATACTCTTAGCCCTTTTGACCCCAAATAAATCAGACCATAAGATATCTTGTAATTCCTGTAATTTTTATCAACACATGTCTCAAATACACTTACTCACCATCAGTATAATTCTTGAAGTGTAGCTTATTTAATCTTGAATACCATCTGTCTTTAGTCCTTCAATTAGGCTCAACAACAGAACACTTTCATTTCAAGACTGTTTTCCAGTATGATGCCATGACTGGGCCCACACAACCTTCTAAGTCTTTTGAGATTTTAACATGGTCTCCTGTGAACAACAATTTGAATAATATCATTCACATCTACCAAGACCAGCAATAATACATGAGCAAATCCACATTTACATGATTTAGAATGACAAAGATCTATTAAAATTAATCTTATTTATATTACTAAACAGAACCTTAATTTCTTGATTTGAAGCATCAGTATCTGGGTTACTGAACTACACATGAGGGGCACCTGGGTGGCTCAGTGGATTAGGCCTCTGCCTTTGGCTCAGGTCATAATCTCAGGGTCCTGGGATCGAGCCCCACATCGGGCTCTCTGCTCAGCGGGAAGCCTGCTTCCCCCCCCCCCGCCTACTTGTGATCTCTGTCAAATAAATTAATAAAATCTTAAAAAAAAATACACATGAAAATTATTACCTCATAATAATGCATAATAATTCTTATCTTGTCTAGTGGTGGGTTCTCAACATAGCCCCTCCCAACTAAGGAGATCCTCCCCAGGAAAGTTCAAGCCTCCATTCTTTACAGAGCAGAAATACTCTGCATCTTAAAAATAACAGTTTTTTTCCAGCCCCTCTTTGTCAGATTTTTTTTTAAAGGTCTGTATATCTTTTTAAAAGATGCATATTTTGTTTGTTTATTTACATCGTTGGCTGGTTTGGTTTGCTAATTCAGTTTAGCTTTGGCCTAGAAAGTGCATCTAAGAGGTGGGATGATTATCCAGACAAATTTCTTCTTTAAGCTACTGTGCTAATTCTGCTCTACAGAGTTAATCTTTCTTTGTCTCCATTTTCCCAATTGTTAAATGAGAACAAGATAATACTTGCCAAGTGCGGATTAATCCATGTAAAGCATTAGTCAAGTGCTAAGTAGTTTTGCTCTTGCTACTTATCTTCAAAAAGAAATTATCTTAATGCTGTATAGGTGACAGTAATTTGTTGAAGTCTAGTGAGAAATAGCATAGTAACACATGAAACTGACATGTAACAGTAATAAAACATCATGGTCCATTTCTTATAGGTTGCACATTGGGACTGGATATACATTTTGGAACTCTCTGATATTATGCTGAGAGTGGTTTGACATTTAAATTAATGAGATTATTAATGAGCTAAAAAAATTATCTTCAAAATTTTGTAAATTTCCATACTTGATAGGCTAATGAGTTGAAATTTGAAAAATCCTTTTTATGGTTTAGTTCATATCTCTCTTTATATTTTCTTTCTATTTCTCTCTCTTTCTCAGTGTAGAGTCCTGATTTTGCAGAAACAGGGAAATGCCAATGTGGAAAAAAGACTCTAAACTCTGTGGTCTTCCTACTCACAACTGATGTATTTTCAGTTTTTTTCTTGCTTCATAGAGACAATATGAAGTGAGTGTATCTTTCACAGTGTAGTTTAAATTTATTTTTTCAACCCCTTTTTTCTATCTATAGGACATTCAGTAAAGTAAAATTAAGTGTATAGTTTGGATAAGTAGAATCTTACTGATCAAATAGTTCCCTATGAAATTAAAAGTGAATGAGAAAGGAATCAACATTATCTACTTCTGAATTCCTAGAGAACACAAAGAAGCTCTGCTAATCATGTAATCTTATTCCCAAAAAGAATGTCTTTCTTGAGTTTCTGTATTCTTTTTCACCCATGCAATTCAGTAAACAGCATACTACTGCTTACAGATAAAAAAGAATGTCTTCTATCAGACTAAAATATACATTCATTTCCTGCTTAAAACAACTATAAAAACTGAATAAAATACACAACCACAGCTGTTGCAAAGCACCAGGGAGCAATAAAAGCAACCATGATATGAAGGGTCATGATGATGGAGAAAAAGAAACTTTGGAGAAGCCCAACACGTAGTTCCACTGAGGCATTTGATGACTGCCACATTGTGTATGTGTGGGGAGAACAACCACAAGAATAATGGAAAGAGAAATGTGTGGGTAGAGTCAAATGAATTTTTTAAAAAGATTTTATTTATTTATTTGAGAACGAAAGAATGTGTTTGCCTGTGAGTGGGGGAAGAGGCGGAGGGGAGAGAGAGGGAAAGAACCTCAAGCAGACTCCCTGCTGACTGTGAAGCCTGACTCAGGTCTCTATCTCATGACCAAAATGATCATGAGCCAAAATCAAGACTCTGATGTTTAACTGACTAAGCTATCCAGGAGCCCCAGATTCAAATGAATATTAACTTCACAAAAATAGTTATATTTTGTGGGAATTAATAATAGGTATATAGTATTAAAATTCATGAAAGAGTATTGTAAAAGGCAAGAGGAGGAGAAATGAGGTTGTGGTTCTAAGGCTCTAGAAATACTGGAGAAGTAGTAAAAACTAATAAATTGTATTAAATTATCATAAGGAAGTATGCTGTGATCTTTAAAAGAATAAGAAAGACGTACACAATTAACCACTAATTGGGGGACAATATTGTTATTATAAAAATTTTTGATTAATTAAAAAATGGCAAGAAAATGAAAAAGGAAACCAAAATGACTCAATTAGAAAACAGAATAATTGTGAAATAAACCTAAATACATTAACATATTAAATTTTATTAAATACATTAATTACATCAAGTATAAATAGATTAAATGCTTAGAGTCAAATTAAAAAACCATGACAGTATTCTACTTACAAGACGAATCCCTTAAGGACAAATACACAGATGGGTTCAAAGTGAAAGAATGGCAAACGATATACCATGTAAACACCAACCAAAAAAGCTGGTGTGAAAATACTAATGTTAGATAAAAGAGATTTTTTTTTAAAGATTTATTTATTTATTTATTTGACAGACAGAGATCACAAGTGGTCAGAGAGGCAGGCAGGGAGAGAGAGGAGGACTCTGGGATCACGATACGAGCCGAAGGCAGAGGCTTTAACCCACTAAGCCACCCAGGCGCCCTGATAAAAGAGATTTTTAATGGACAAAAGCATTACTGGAGACAGTGATAAGACATTTCATAATGAGGAAAAAGGTCAATTCACCAATAACTTATAATAATTCAAATTTTCATATATCTGATATTATGGGATAAACACAGAAAACAAAAGTGGACAGAATTAAAATAAGAACTAGACAGATTTATAATCATTAATGAAACTTTAACACATTTCACTCATCTAATAGAACAAGCAAGCAAAGTTAAACTCAGTAAGGGTATCAGAGATTTAAAAATAATTAGAAACTTGATATAATAAACACACAGAGAACACTGCACGCCAGAATGACAGACTACACACACATTCAAGCATATTTTGGCACATTTACCAAAAACGATCATATTTTAGGTCATAAGGTAAACTTTGAGAAATTTCAAAGGTTTGAAACCATTCAAAATAGTTTCTATGACCACAGTTACCCTAAGCTGTAATTCAATCCCAGAAGAAGAGCTAGAAATCATCGGCTGTTTGGAAATTACATAGCACATCTTAAAATAATACTGGGGATAAAGAGGAAATAAAAATGAAATACGGACATATTTTTAACTGAAAGATAATGAAGGCATGTCACATAAAAAGTTAAGGGACACATCTAAAGCAGTGCTTAAAATGGGGATGCTTATGAGTATAAATATATATGTTAAAGAAAAGCTAAAAATCAATGTTCCAGGCTTCTATCTTAAGAAGTTTGAAAATAAAACAGCAAATTTAACCCAAAGGAATTGGAAGGAAAAAAATTATAAAGGTGAGACCAGAAATCAATGAAGTACAAAATATATGTATAACAGAGAAAGTCACTATGTCAATAATTTGATTATTTGCAAAGATTAATACCATTAATAATTCACCAATGAAATTGATCAAGAAAAAATGAGAGAACACAGAAAGACATCACTTTAGATGCTACAAGTATTTAAAATGATGCTAAAAGGATATTATAAACAACATTATGTGAATATTTGACAATTTAGAATAAGTAGACAAATTTCTTGATAAATATAATTTGTCAAATCTAATCAAGAAAAAATAATATACCTAAATACTCTTGTATCTAATAAATAAATTGAATCTATTTTTAAAACCCTCCCCAGAAGAAAACTTCCAGGTCTAGATGGCTTCATTGGTGAATTCTTCCAAGTGTTTAGAGAAGAAAATGCAATCTTACAAAACTCTTCTAAGGGTTTAAAAATTGGTGCACTCTCTACTGGATATTTATCCCAAAGATACAGGTGTAGTGAGAAGAAGGGCCATCTGTACACCAGTGTTCATAGCAGCAATGGCTACAATTGCCAAACTGTGGAAAGAGCCAAGATGCCCTTAAAGACCAATGGATAAAGAAGATATGGTCCATATATACTATGGAGTATTATGCCTCTGTCAGAAAGGATGAATACCCAACTTCTGCATCAACATGGACAGGTCTGGAGGAGATTATGCTGAGTGAAATAAGTCAAGCAGAGAGAGTCAATTCTGTGGTTTCACTTACTTGTGGAGCTTAAGGAATAACATGGAGGACATTAGGAGAAGGAAAGGAAAAGTGTATTGGGGTAAATCGGAGGGGTAGACGAAGCATGAGAGACTGTGGACTCTGAGAAACAAACCAAGGGTTTTGGAGAGGAGAAGTGTGAGGGGGATGGGTGAGTCTGGTGGTGGGTATTAAGGACAGCAGCTATTGTATGGAGCACTGGGTGATGGGCATAAACAATGAATCTTGGAACACTGAAAAAATTAAATTAAATTAAAAAAATTAGTCCATTCTTTTCTATTCTTTATGGGCAAGCATAACATTGATTCAACAACCCAACAAGAATATTACCAGATTGGAAAAATACACAACATAGACAAAATCTTGAAAACAAAAATACAAAACATAGGCAAATCCTAAAGAAAATATTAGCATGTGAAACTAAGCACTATATAAAATGGTACACATAGTAATCAAGTAGAGTTCATTCTAGATATTAAGGGTAATGTAACATTAAAAGTCAATGAATATAATTTTACACACTAATAAAAAACCAAAAATTATATGATATTATAAGGTACAGAAAATTATATGATAAAACTTACCTCCCACTCATGGTAAACAAAACAAAACAAAACAAAACAAAACAAAACCCAACTATTAGAAAACTAGAAAAAGAAAGGAACTTCTTTAACTGACAAAGAATATTTTATAAGATGCTTATAGCAAATATCAAATTTAATGGTGAAATACTAAAAACTTTCCCCTTGAGATATAAAACAAGATCAAGATGCTGGTATCACTTCCACTTAACACAGTACCAAAAATTTTATCCAGGGAAAGACAAGAAAAAGAAATAATTTTTATATACCTAGTAATAAAACTTCAAAGTATAAAAAAGAAACTTGATACTACTAGAGGGAAAAGTGGAAAATAGTTGATACTTTTAACATTTTTGATCAGCAACTAATAGAAAAAGCAGATAAAAAGTAATAAGAATAGTAAAGATTTGAACAACATGATTATTTAATTTGACAAAATTGACACTTGTAGAAACTGCACCCATTGGGACGCCTGGGTGGCTCAGTGGGTTAAAACCTCTGCCTTCAGCTCAGGTCATGATCTCACATCCTGGGATCCAGCCCCGCATCGGGCTCTCTGCTTAGCAGCAAGCCTGCTTCTTCCTCTCTCCTTCTCTGCCTGCCTCTCTGCCTACTTGTGATCTCTCTCTGTCAAATAAATAAATAAAATATTAAAAAAAAAAAAGCTGCACCCATCAACTGAAGAATACATATTATTTTTCCAGGTGTATGTCACACTCTTACCAAAAAGGGACCATACCTTATTCCATAAGGCAAGTCTCAATAAAATACAGAAGTTTAAAATAAAGTAGAGTATATTTTTAGTCAACAGTAGAATTATGTTATATGTAAATAACAGAAAATATTTCCCAATTATTTGGAAATTAGGTCATACACATTTAAATAATTCATATTTTAAAGATAACATCTCAATGGAAATTAGAAAATATTTTAAAATGAGTTATAATGAAAATATGATATATCAAAATTTGTGTGACGAAGTTAAAACAACATTTAAAAGTTTAAAGAGAAATTTATGGTTTTTGGTGCATAAATTAGAAAACAATTAAAAATAACTTTTTAACTTGATAAGCTAGAAAAAAGAATAACAAATTATACCCAAACAAAATAGAAGGAAGGAAATAATAAACATAATAGAGGTAATTGATGAAATAGAAAGCAGATGCACAATAGGAAAAATAAATGCAAAAGTTATCTGAAATATGAATGCAATTGATAAACTACTAGTAAGACTGATCAAGAGAAAGACAGAAAATTCAGGTTACTGATATTAGGAATAAAAAATGAGGACATAGCTAGAAATCCTACAGATATCAAAAAATAGTAAAAAATATTATGAACAACTTTACATCAGTTTGACTATTTCATTGAAATAGATAAATTCCTTGAAAAATAGAACTGATCAAAACTGAACCAAGAGGGGCGCCTGGGTGACTCAGTGGGTTAAAGCCTCTACCTTCGGCTCAGGTAATGATCCCGGGGTCCTGGGATCGAGCCCCTCATTGGGCTCTCTGCTCAGCGGGGAGCCTGCTTCCTCCTCTCTCTCTGCCTGCTTCTCTGTGATCTCCGTCTGTCAAATAAATAAATAAAATCTAAAAAAAAAAAAAAAAAACTGACCCAAGAAAAAGGAGAACATCTGAATTCTCATATCTATCAAGGAAACTAAATCCATTTTCAAAAGGCTTCCCACAAAAAAACCACTGACCCTGATGGTTTCTTTGATAAATCAGCAAAACATTAATGACAGGAATAACAACAATCCAGCTCAATATCTTCCAGAGAACTGAAAAAGAGGGGACATTTCCTAACTCCTTTTATGCAAGGAAATTACAAGAAAGGAAATGTGCAGGCTAATCTCTCTTATAAATATAGAAACAAAAATCTTAAATAAATCCCTAGCAAATTGAATAAAAAAGATAATTATGACCTAGTAGGATTTATTTCAGGAATGCAAGGGTAGTTTAACAATAGAAAATCCATCAGTGCAATTTACTACATTAATACAATCACGGAAGGAGATTTTAATACAACATTTTCAGAAATTGATAGCTCATGAAGAAAAAAATAGAACATTGTAGTAATATGAATAATGCATTTAATTAGCTCGATCCAGTACCTATATAGAACTAGAAGACTTAAATTATTTTCAAGCATACACAAAACACATTTTCCCAAATGAACCTTCAATAATGGCACAATGGGACTCCCAACAGACTCTAAAGAACTGGTATCAAACAGACCACATTCAGTTACCAAAAACAATTAAATAAGAATTACTTGAAAAGATTTCAAAAAGAAATTTATTTGAAAGCAGGGGAAAGCTTAATATCTTGTAAGTTAAAGAGGTAATTATAATTGAAAATACAAAATATTTTATTTTGAAGAAAACAAAGGAATTACATATAAAATTGTGTGATGTTGCATTTATTTAAATGGAATAATGAAAACAAATGGGATAAGGTTTCAAGTCAAGGGTTAGAACAGAAAAAATCAGAGCAAACAGAAGGAATATAGGGAAAGGATGCATCAGAAATTAGTGAAGCAAAGAATAAAAGAGAAATTATCAAAAGTAAAAACCTCATTATTTGAATAATAATATAACTATGATGAAATTAATTGAGAAAAGGAAGAAAATCACAAATAAATAGTGAAAGGAATAGGAAAGGGAAAATATTACAAATTGTGTTGAATTTTTAGGATACACCAAAAGAATACTATGAGCAATCTTTGCCAATAAACTAAAAAATCCGAGTAAGGCGGAAACTGTAAGTTAAAAAAAAAAAAAAAAAACCCCAAACCCTCCAAAACCAAAGAAGATGCTTAAAAACTAACAGAATGAAAACTTAAAAAAAAATGGATTAATAGTAAAAATTATGACGACAGTTTTATAGGTGAATTTCTGCAAAACCAAATGGAAATCATCTCTTTAATATGCAAGCTGTTTCAGAGAATAGAAAAAGAAGTAAGTTACCTAACTCATTTTTAAACTATAATTATAGTCTACTATTACTAATAAACATAAATGCACAAGTTATAGATGATATCATACAAATAATTTAGTCCAGTACTACGCACACATATATATTCAAACAAATAAGATTTATTCTGAGGAACAACAATTCAGCATTAAGATTTTATTAATGCAATTTATAAGGTAACAGGTTTAGTGGTGCTGTGGGGAGATGTGGGTACAAAGGGAAATTCAGCTTTAGAAATAATATTTATTTTGTTTTTGAAAGGTTTGAAGCAACTACGACAAAATGTTACTCGAGTCATGGAGGTGATGAGCGGATGTGCCCTCTTTTATGTTTGCCTCCTCACTTTTCTGATTTTGGAATTTTTCACTTAATTCTCTACTAGATTCCAGCCAACTTTTTCTATATTAGCAATAGATAAAACCATTTCTTATTGAAAAAAGCCCCTAAAAACCAACCTCCAGCTCCTTTGATTTATTCAATTACAGTGGGACTTTTGCCTCTGCTTAAAATAAAAGTCCTCTGTGTTGCTGTGAGTAAGAAAATCAGATAAACCTCAAAGGTCATGATCGACGTTCTCTAAGATTTCTTTGTTCTCAACTCCCTTCAGGGATCTGAACTGATGCCTTTTTGGTGGAAGAGCCTATTTTCCTCTGGGATAGTTGTGCTTTATGTGGTGTGAAGAAACAGCAGAGCAGAGTCCCTGTGGGCGTTGGGAGGAGAGGTGCCCCAGCCTCATGGCGGGCCAGCTCCCTGATGCAGTCTCTTTTAATGCAAGTATTTGATTCCATTCGAGGCCACCGGCCTCAGAGAAGGCTGCCCGTGAGCCCGTGTCAGAGAGATTCATCTCCCCGTGATCTTCTTTCGTCTGACACACCATCTGTCTCTCTCCTTAGAGACACATAGGAGAAACAGAGGTGGAATTTAATCACCGAGGTCTCTGGGCCCCTGAACTCCCTACTTGTGAGCTTCCGCTAAGCTCCTGAATCTCTTTGCCGTGGGGAGAAAGAAAAGAGCCATTTCTGCTCTTAACTGAAAATGTACTTTTAAAAAATGATCGATTCTCCTTTCTGTCATTGTCATCGCCCACTTAAACCAAAATGATGCTGCGGATGAGAATGCTGATGTCAGCAATCACCAGAGTGCTAGACTCCTTCACACATCCGGGCTCCTCGGGGTTGTCCCCAGGGTTTCTACGCTTGACATGAGTCAGCCTGAGAGGCTAGAATCCGGCAACAGGTATGGACGCCTTAGCCCAGGGCCTGACTCGGAGTAGGTGTTCAGTATATGGCCCCCACCCTAGCCCCATTCGGATCCTCTTTGGTCACGAGGAAACCACAAAAGGTAGGAGAGAGAGGCCTTCTCACAGGGTCACGGAGGGATTCTGGAGGAGGCAAGTAGACTTTGAACTGTCTCCATGGTAGTTTTAGAAGGATCTGGTGATACAGCCCTTGCATCCAAGTGAGAAGAAACCCTGCCTTGGGCCTTAGAGAAAGGGTAGGCAAAGCTTTTTTGTAAAGGGCAAGACAGTGAATATTTTGGGCTTCGTGGGCAACTTAGAGTCTATATTCCATACTCTTTGTATTTTTTTTTTTTTTGCAAACCTTTAAAAATATGAAAACCGTCCTTAGCTCAACAGCCATACAAACGCAGGTTCTGAACTGGATTTGACCAGATAGTTCACTCATCCTGGCCACCAACCTGTGTGAGGTTCTCTAGGGCCGAGGAGTGGCCAGAGGATGTTGTGTGAGGGGAGGTGTGAGGGCAGAGCTGGGTGTGATGGCTGATGTCCACATAAATGTTCCTGAAGCCACTGTGGTGGAGGGTGGACACGGGATGGGAAGAGGTGGGGTAGGCTGTGAGGGAGGGCCATGCAGCTGGCTCTCTACATGCTACTTATCCAGGTCCAGAACTCCGAGGTATCTAAGAATTTTACATGGAAAACTAGACTTCATGTAATGTGTCTACATTTGTCAATGGAGTAAAGATTCCTATCTTGTTGAATAGTCTGTTAGCTTAAGTTGGGAACTTCTAAAAATTTAGGCAGAGGGTACATGAGCTTTTATTTGCATTCTTACTCAAGGCCCCACAAACGCAGAGAACAAATCCATCTTAGAATATCCCCTGCTCTCTCTTTGAAAAAAACCAAACAAACCCAAAAAGGAAACAGAAGAATACCGATACCTAAGGATGTCCCTAATAAACCTGTTGTGGATATGTAGTCCAGAAGTTTTCCTTTGCATAAACCACAGCCAACCAGAAAGGCTAAGAACTGAGCCAATCTCCAGGCTGTCTCCCAAGTCCCATCTTGATACAGACAGCTTACGGAGTAAGTAGTCCCTAATCCCCTAGCTCAGTGCACAAACTCAAATGCCTACAAGGGTCTGGGTAGTTGAAATGAAGGAGGTAGATCAAGTGCCAGGAAAAAAAAAAAAAAAGACACACTAAATAAAGGAAGGAAAGGTCCTTCTAAACAGGACAACCACCACTCACCTCCAGTGACTGTTGTCAGAGAAGAATGCTGGCCCAGTGTGGCCAAAGTTCCAATTTTCAAAAAAAAAAAAAAGGTGGGAAATCTGAATTTATAGATAAAATCTCCAAATTTAAAAAATTGGAAAATTAATTTAAAGTCTTTTAAAAAAATCTGTGTTGGTCAAGAAGACTGGTCTGCAGGACTGGATTTAGTCCATGGAAGGACAGTTTGCCACTTCTATCCTAATTCTTTCTAACTCCATATGAGGTGTTCTCAGAGTGGAAACACCTCTCTTACCCATATTTCTCCAGTGTCACCTCCATGTATATGCTCTGGTCACTATAGAAATAATGAAAAGAACATGTGATCATGAGTCAGGAGACCTGGCCTCTGCGTCCTGAATTGCCTTCCCTGTTCTGTGAGATTTGGAGCAAGCTGATTATCACAGTCCTTTGTTCCCTCAGCTGGGAGAATTAGCTAGATGATATTTTAGTTCCCTTCCAACTTGCATATTTTAGTTTTCTTCTTCTTTTTTTTTTTTTCTCATTGTAATCAGAGATGTGATTTAAACATGCTAAGCATTGTCCCATTACAAAAGTTATTACAAACTTGTAATCTGTTTGTCATATTTTCTCAGACTTATATATGGTAACAGAAATTTATTGTAACTGTGAGTTTTTGAGTCATTTGCAACACAGGATTATTTAAACGGAGTGTCAATAGGAAATATCACCTTATGTTCTCATTTCACACATGTGAAATATTCTTAAAAAATAACCCAACAATCTTTAAGGCTCAGAAAACATTATCATTATCCTTTTTTTTTTTTTTCCTGGTGGGAAAATGCCCCAAGGATACACATGGAGTAAATTATGACAGCATGGTTTACATTTTGTTTCCTGTATTTTGTCCTTGAAAGAAACCCATGCACAACACCTCCTGCTTTCTCTGCTTCTAGAATAGATTGTTGAGTTTCAAGCAATCCTGCAAGTGTAATGGGGTTGATTATATTTACAAAAATGTGGTAATGTGTCACAGGGGATGTTGCCACACTTCTATCAACAAAGGAGGAGACACAAAGTACATTTTTAAAATTCTGAGCTAAGTGCCAGGAGATGCCAGAGAACAGCTTTGGAGGTAAGAGATTTTGGCAGACTTAGGCAAGACCAGTCTCCATCAGTTATGAGTAACGTCATGAGCCCATTTTTTTCCCCATGTAATCTTTCCTTTAAAAGCAAGTTATTGAGATATAATTTATATGGCATAAAATCATCCCATTTTAAATGTACACTTTAATAAATTTTAGTGTATTTACAGAGTTGTAGAACCATCACCAAAATCTAATTTTAAAACACTTCCAGCAGCCTAAAGAAAACCTCGTGCCCCTTTACAGTTATTCCCATTGCTGCCCCCAGTCCCAGGGCACCCACTAATCTACTTCCTGTCACTATATATTTGTTTTTTCTTGACATGCTATGTAAATGAAATAACATAATAGATGTTCTTTTGTGCCTGGCTTCTTTCACTTAGCGTAATGTTTTCGACAGTCAGACATTTGCATTTTGTACGACTTTGTTTCTTTTTCTTGCTGAACAGTATTCATGGATATATTACCACATATGGTTTACTCGTTCATCAGTCAGTGGACAGTTGGGGGCTTTCTGCTAGTTGGCTCTTGAGAATAATGATGCTATGAACATACGAGTCCAAATCTTTGTGTGAGAGACGTCATTCTTGACTTGATAAAGAATTAAGTTTGACAGCCAAGTTGCCTTTTTTGGTCATCATAGAATACATTTGAGGAAGTCGGCATACATCCATGTACTAGCCCTCTCACTCACTGGCATCCTGTTTGGCAAAATTGAATTTGCAGAAATCACACAGGCCATTTAGAACAGCCTTGCAAGCAGTCATGGGCGTTTTTGGGGCATGTGAACATCATTTGTCAAGTGTGCTGTAGAAGGAAAAGGCTGAGTGAAACTCTAGTGTATCACTATCTCGGCTACACCCATTTCTGCTGGGTTTATTTCTGAACGGATGAGAGGATTTTTCAGTGGGCCTGCAAGGGAAAGGGCTTGGGATGAGTTTCCTGGGCCACTTCTTTGTTTCATTCAAGGTCAGCTTTTTCTAAGAGCTACCTTTGCTCTTTCTACATGCTCAAGGGAGCTCGCATTCTGTTCTCTTTCCACAGATAATTCCTGGAGATTTCTCTCTCAACCCTCTGTCCTTCCTCCCCACAGACAGTATTGGAACCATATTTGGAGCTTTCCTCCCTCTACCCATGACTTCAGGGCTTTATTACTAACCCCAAGGAGTGAACAGAATGAAAAATAAACAAAGCGACATCAGACAGTCGCGAAGTTTCCTGACCTCACAGCCTCATCATAGTTATTCCTTGCTCTATAGCGAAGTATAGCAACCCACTTTCTGTGCTATTCGGAAGTATCCGTGGGGGCTCAGACAGTCTCTCTTTCTTAGGCAATGTACAGCCAGTGCTCTCATTCTTAATCTCTTTTCCTAGAAGTGGAACATTCCCCTTTCCTCCTGTTCTTACCGCCTTTCACCTCTTAATAATTCCTCTCTCTTAGCACCCGAGACCAAAGAAGAGAGAGATCGGGCAGATGTGTGAATGAGTCTGAGATTTCTCAGCTCAAATGGATTATTAGGATCTCAGGCGAACTCCACTCCTCTGGCTTTATTGTTCCCTCTGCCCGTCTCTGCTACCAGTCTGGTGAAACATAGGAAAAATAAATTAGGGTCCTTCTCTCACTGCAGTACAAACATCTTTGCGTATTCAGTTGGTAGCCTATATTTTGAATGTTGCTCAAGGTTACCACTGTTATATATTTTTTAACAGTGGTTTTAAAAGCTCAGATTCTCCCCTCCAAAGTCCTTTATTAAGGAGGTTTTGGGCAAATACTGATTACAGCCCTGGTGATACCCCAGGGGATCATTGCTTGTCATTTCTACCCTGTGCTCCAAGTCATTCTAAGCATGACACACAGATCAGAGATTTTTGTCTTTGCCTCGAAGAGTAGCAGCCTGCAAACTTTCCAGAATATTTAAGGTCATAATGACATATTTAATAAGGACAGAGAAGCCAGTTAACTAAGAATATTTGACATGGCAGATTAAATTTCTTTTAAATCTAAACCCAGACTGTAGGAAAAGATTTTATGGTACTATTATCTTATTATGACAATGACATCAGCAGAGAGGTTTTATGGTTACTCCTCTCTTTTTCTTATTCATTTCATTATAGTTCTTTGGTTGTTTTTTCAGTCAGATCTGAGTTTGAATCTTAGCTCTACTTTGCTATGTAATGTCTCTAAGATTCATTAATAACTAGGAGACCAACAGTTCCAATTTGCTCAGGACTGACGGTTTTACTAGGACATGGGACTTTCCATGCTAAAAGCAGGAAGGCCAGACAAGACAGAATGAGTTGTTCACCTTATTAAAACATGAGGCTTAAATAATACCTACCTGAAGGTTGCTGTGAGGAATCTGAGCTAGCAGAGAGCCTAAGTAAAATAAATTTTGAATAAAGGAAAAATGTTTTTATGCAGCTCATTTCAGTAGTCTTACCTGGCTTTATCTCCACTTGACATCAGCTTCATTCCTTTTTTTAAGACTTTATTTATTTGTTGTAGAGAGAGAACACAAGCTGGGGAGTGGCAGGCAGAGGGAGAGGGAGAAGCAGGCTCCCAACTGAGCATGGAGCCAATATGGGACTTGATCCCAGGACTCTGGGATCACGGCCTGAGCTGAAGGCAACTGCTTAATGGACTGAGCCACCCAGGCATCCTGACATCTGCTTCATTCTTGAATCAGAGCTTCCAGGAAAACAGAATCAAATCAGTATGGATTTGTACTCCTTCTTCTTCTTCTTCTTTTTTTTTTTTTAAAGATTTTATTTATTTATTTGACAAAGAGAGAGAGATCGCAAGTAGGCATAGAAGCAGGCAGAGAGAGAGAGGGGGAAACAGGCTCCCCACTGAGCAGAGAGCCAAATGCGGGGCTCTATCCCAGGACCCTGAGATCATGACCTGAATCGAAGGCAGAGGCTTAAACCACTGAGCCAAACAGGTGCCCCTCCTTCTTCTTCTTCTTCTTTTTTTTTTTTTTTAAATGGAGGTTTTTTTTTTTTTTTTAATTTTTATTTATTTATTTGACAGAGAGAGAGAGAGAAAGCACACAAGCAAGGGGACCTACAGACAGAAGGAGAGGGAGAAGCAAGCTCTCCCCTGAGCAGGGAGCCCTATGCGGGGCTCAATCACAGGACCCTGAGATCATGACCTGAGCTGAAGGCAGGCACTTCACTGACTGAGCCACATGTGCCCCTTAAATGAAGTTGTTTTTTTTTATATGTGGAAATATAGATAATATGAAATTTATCATCTTAATCAGTTTAAGTGTATAGTTCAGTAAATTAAGTACATTCACGTTGTTGTATAACTAATCTCCAGAACTCTTTTCATTTTAAAACTGAAATTCTTTAAACCACAGGTCTTTATTCTCTCTTCTCTTTGATCCCTGGAAACCACCATTCTGCTTTTTGTCTCTATGAATTTGACTCTAGGTAGTTCATATAAGGTATTTGTGTTCTTATGATGTCTTCTTTTACTTAACACAATGTCCTGAAGTTTCATCCATATTGTAGAATGTGTGAGAATTTCCCTCCTTTTAAAGACTGAATAATATTCTACTTTATGTGTATACCACATTTTGTTTATCCATTCTTTCCTTAATGGATACTTGAGTTGTTTTCACTCTCTTACTATTGTGAATAAAACTGCTATGAACATGGGTGTACAAATACCTTTTTGAGACCTTGTCTTTAATTCTTCTGGACATACACTCAGAAGTAGAATTATTGGGTAAATTAGTACTTCTTAAACTTTAATGAACTCAAATAACCTTGGAATCTTGTTGAGACGCAGATTCTTATACAGTAGGTCTGGAAAAAGGCCTGAGATTCTGTAGGTGATGTCAATGCTACTGGTGGGCAGACCATTTTGAAGTGCAAAGGCACAGAAAAAGTGAACTTAGATGTGAGGTATGATGGTGAGTAAGTTACTTAACTCTCTGGGTGTGTTGGTCCATTCGCAAAATGAGGGGGTTGGGCTAGATGACCTCTAATGTCATTTCCTCCTTGATATTCTGTATTATCATGTCTAGTTAGGATAAGTGTTTTTTTCTTTCACTCTGCTTGCAATAAAATATACGGAAAACAATAAATCCTATGTTGTAGAATTGGAAGGATTGCTGGTAAGTTTGGAGAGCCATGAAAATTAGACCAATAAATCTAAGAGATCAATAGAATTAGAAATTATCAGACCAATGAGCAAATGAGAGTAAATAGACTCGCACAGAAAGTGGATCCTTCTCAACTCTCTTTGTTCCTATTTATGAAAGTATTCATCAACTATTATGACAGCAATAGTACTAGTGTTTTAAATTTCTACTTTAAAGAAGAGGAAGCAGAGAAATTTCAGAATGAACAATAGGAAAAAACTTTGAGATGATATTAAAAGGAGAGTGGTTTTAGTTCTGTAAAATTCGATTCAAGGACAAGCAAGGTGGAAGTGAAATGAACCAAAGACTAGGGCATTCATGTGCTGGCAATGGTTCACAATCAGCTGGGGACAGACATACTGATTTGTAGTATTTACCAATGTGCAAATGCTCCTATGTGATTACTTTCAGTCTACCAATGAGACCCTAACTGGCTAGCAAAATTTCTAAAATTTCAACAATCAGTTTTCATGAGCTCATATAAGCCAGCTCTGGCACACCATAGAAGAGTGAGTTTCCTGTAATTGAGTTCTTGGGATTCAATAAATGAAACTGTTCTAATAATCTCATCTTTTCCTCCATTGCAGTGTTTTTTTTTTTTTTTTAGCTCTAGCTGAATATTAAAATCATCATAGTAACATTTCCAGAACTACCAATGGCCAGGCTTCCCAACTCAATTAAATCAGAAATTCTTGAGCACCTCAGAGGTTTAAATGGGGAGCCAGGGACAAAAGCAACAATGTCCTACCATCAATGCCATACCATCAAATGATCTCATTAAATTCAACATCTCAGGTTCATCCTCCTACCAAGAGAGTATTGACAGAGCCAAAGAATATTATCTGTAGAAGTGAATGATACTTTCCTAATCTATCAACTAAACTTTGATGTGGGCTATGGGAATTTCAAGCCCACCAAAAGATATAATATCTTTATTAAGCCATGGCTGATCAAGTGTGCTTGGCCAGACTGTAAGCCTTATTCTAAGGGTGTGCAACCAACAAGGACCTCTAGGTCAAAAAAGGTAAAAACCAATGGCAGTTATGTCCATTGAATTTCCATTGAATATCTCTTGAAATTCTACCTTTATAACTAGGTGTGGCAGAGCTTTATGAAAGTAGGGAAATTGGGATTGGCAAATGGAAGGTCAGAAAGAAATGAGGTTGTGATTAAAGGGGTGAAATTTAGAATTAAACATTGAAGAAGACAATTGGATTTGGGAAGTAATTTGAAGCCAGTTGTAGCTGAGTGTGGGCTGTTAGAGAATAGAGTGAAGGCTCAGAAGTGATAGGGTCATTCAAGGCCTGAGAAGTTGACAGAGAAAATGATGTATGAGTGATGGGAACTCACTCCTGGATGACGGTGGGCAATGGGTAGAGGAAGGAAGAGGGTGAGAAAGAGAATAACAATATAACTTGCAATATTGATGGAACATCCACCATGTGCCAGGTCCATCAGCAGCTACTTTGTATATCTCATTTAATTCTCAAATCCATCATTTCTATTTGATAATTGGGAGATCATGGCTTAGAAGTTTACATGTCCTACCCAAACATAGATTGTATGTTATAATTGTAAATTCTTTTCAAAAATCATGTCTTCCAATTCCAGAATCTCCTCTTTGAACCTATACATTACTGCCATTTATTGCCATCTCCCATGACTTGCCATTGTGCTAGGTGAATCATCTCATTGAATTCCTACAAAAACTCCAAAATTGTGTTGTCCTCATTTACCAGACAAAGAACTGAGATGGCAGTTAAGTGACTTCCCATGACTAAAGCAAGTAGAAATAGGGCTGATAATTCAAAATTAATCATGGATTCAAAGACTGTGTTGAATCCAAAATCCTGGTGACAAGTATCTGGAGGATTTGGGAGAATGACATGAAGGTCAGTAGATGATTTGTTAAAAATGGGAAAATACTAGGTAACTGGATGCTATGATTTTCAAATAGGGGAACTGTCAGATGGATACACCATCATTTGTGTGTTTACCTCATACTTTCACTGTTCAGTATGCAACAGAAGACTCTTAGGACACTTTCTGAAAATCTCTAAGCTCTTTCTCTGTAATGCTCTCCTCTCTCATACTCTGCTTTATAGATTCTATCCACCTTAGCTTCCCTACAATCCCAGCCCAGAAAATTAGTGGGACCCTAATTGGGTTCACTCCCCTGTGCTACAGCCTGGAAACTCTCTCCAGGTTGTAAGATGGGACCATCACAGGACTTATCTAATTTTTTTTCCTATTCTCAAGAATCACTGTCCTTGGTTGCCTGATGTCCAAATTACTTTAAAACCATTGCTTCACTGCAACCATTAGTTGCGTATAACACTCAATGCTCATTACATGTTGTCTTTTTTTTTTTTTTTTCTTTTCTAGGAGAGAGAATAAACTGGTTTCTATTATTTCATCTTGGATGTTAGTAAAGGTGCTGCCAGTATGTACTGGATCAAAATTGGATCTTCTCTGACTCTCCGACTAAGTCTCAGTTAAGCAACCAAAGACAGCATTTTCATCCTTGGGGCCTTTCAAACCTTATAGTTTGGTTGAAAGGCATTTTGTCACACAAGCGCCCTGTTCTGATCTAAGTATGTATTGTTTGTGAAGGCACTTTGTTCTGACTGCTCACATTTGCTTGTAAGTGGTTATGTTTTCTGCCATGGCATCATGATCTACTCAGCGTCAAGTTGGGAGTATACAGTCACAGACTACAGTTCCAGTCCTGCCTTTAATAAACAATCTGACCTTGGACACTTTCATTTGCCTCTCTCAACCTCAAATTTCCCATTTATAAAATGGTTTTGTGGTGGGTGAAGTAAATGTACTTGAATTTCATCCCAAGGCTAAGGTTCCTTATTTCTAATGTGGGTCATGTCTCAATCCTTTTGATGTAGCTTCTGAAAAATTAAGACCCCGGTCATCTCAAGATTCTTATCTGCTGTGAGCCCAGCCTGAGGGTTTTTGAAGGACACTGGGTGATTCAATCCATCCTTGTTTCTTGCACTCTCTTCTGCTGTCTGCAAGGAATTATAGTTTATGGCAGCTTTTACCTCCATGGTCCTCCAGGGACAGAAACAGGACAGGCCATAGTTAGCAGGAAGGATCTCTTTTGTGGCCTGCTTCATTGAGAGTGACTGGCTCTTCATTTGTCTTTGTTGAAAGAACCAATCAGTGGGCTTAGAACCCTAGGTTCTCTCACATTCATTCTTGGCTGATCGGTGATTCACGGAGTCCATTAAAATGCCTGGATGACCAAGAGCTCAATTTTCCCAGACGAAGCCTGTTTGGCAGCGAGAAGGCTATTTCTCCCCCTTAGCAACCACTGAAGAGTCAGCATTTGTAGCCTTGGGGGAAGTACAACTCAGCACACTATATTAACCTCTCTGGCACTGCCTGGTGGCCCTGGTCCAGCAGCTAGCCAACCAGCATTAGGGTTTACGATTGCTCAGGCACTGGTAAGTGGCCATGCTGATGGTGCAGCAGTGCTCGGGAAGGGAACTTATTACCTCTAGTCTCTCTAAGAGAACATGCAAGAGCTTTTTACTGTGACTCTTTTTCCCACAGGTTAGAAATCTGGGCAATTATATGCTTTTTTTCCCCCTATTATATGGTTAGAAATATAGTGAGGTGATTTTGAAAACATGAAGGTTACAAATTTATGTGTCAGTGGGGTTTTCAGGTTTTTCCACTTTCTAAACAGTAAGACTGTAGGCATTATATGGGCTTGGTGATGGGTCTACCTCACTCTAAAGTCATAGTTGTGACTGTACATTGAACCTGTAAAGTCCTCATGTGAGAGGTTAGTGTTATTTCTGACTTCCCTCTTTTGCTATATTCCCTAGTTTCTGATTTTGCCAAGGAAAATTTTTCTTTTTACTGTCTTTCTCAGTCTCCCAAAGCCATACTCAACTCCATGCTTCTTTTTTTTATATATATATATAAATTTTTAAAAAAAAGATTTATTTCATTTTATTATTTTTGTTTTTTATTTAGATCCAGTTAGCCAATATACAGTATATCATTAGTTTCAGACATAGTATTCAATAATCCATTAGTTGCCTGTAACACCGAATGCTCATTACATCATGTGCCTTCCTCATCCCATCCCTCCACCCACCTCCCCTCCAGCAACCCTCAGTTTGTTTCCTATAGTTAAGAGTCTCTCATGGTTTTTCTCTCCCTCGGATGACTTCCAGTTCATTTTTCCCTCCCTTCCCCTGTGATCCTCTACGCTGTTTCTTATATTCCATATGCTCAACTCTGTTCTTGATGTTGATTTGATTTTCCTCCCTACTCCGACATTTCTACCCCTGTCCTCTCAGGGATTCTGCTCCAGCCTGTCCCCTCCTCCTCTTCTCTGTCTCCACTTGGACAACTCCTCCCACCTGCAGAGAGCTGCCTTCTGAGAGCTCTCCTCTACAGTGTTCTCTCTTATACTTAGCTCTCACCAGTGTGAGAACACCAGTTTCAGGTCTGTCACTGCTGACTTGTCAGAGCTCTATTCTAGCCATTAACAACAACAGCAGTGGCTGCTACTATTCCCTGAACACCTACCATGGACCAGATCTGCATGTACAGTCTCTCTAAACTTTACAGAAACTCAATGGGATAGGTACTCTGCATTGCATAAACCAGGACACCAAAGCGCAGAGAACTTGAAGTAACTTTCCTCAGGACACAGAGTTAGTAAACAGCGGAGCTCAAATTCAAATCGGAATCCATTAGCCTCCAGAGCTTATTGGACTTCCAAAGTGTTTCTCTTGAAGGTGATCTTGCAGATTACTAACACAAACTCTAAACTGTGGTACCTAAGAGTAGGCCAGGGAGAAGGAATTGTGACTGAGAAATATCTTCATAATGAAGGTAAACCTATTTTATGAGCAAAGATAGGCAGGCACAAGGAGAATTTTCCTGTATAGTGAAGATAAACTGGAATTCACTTCACTTATTTTTAGTATAGTTCTCACTTATTTAAATGTGAAGTTAACCTTAATGGAATGTTACTAGCTTCTCTGGGCGATACACTGTAATAGAAACTATCACACAGGAGACAGTATAACAAAGAAACATGTACACAATCAGAGGACAATACTGTTATATATGGGACACACAATATTATTCAATAAGGGTTACTAATTCAGTCCTGTTTCAGCAGACGGCACAGAACATTTGGATTAAAATTCACAAATACAGGTAAGTTTTCGTCATTTAAGTAACAGTCACTAAGTGACTTGGCCAAGACACTTAAACATTGTGACTTTGATGACATGTCATTTTCTCTTCAGTAACTCAAGTAGACCTTAACCTCTAGTCTAAATTTTGCATACATGAAGTATCTCAAAAGTGTGCTATTAATAGAACAAGGGCAATGATAACAAAATCTACATAACTATATTATTATGGCACCTTTCACAAAGGCATTTTTGCTTTCTTAGAGGAGTGATTATTCAAACTATTTTGGGATAGGCCAAACTCTCTTGACAAAAGGGCTCTCAGAGGTGAACTCCTCAGGGGAAAGTTCTGATAAAACTGTGAGTTTCTTTTTGACATAAATTTGACATTATTTTATAACCTTGATTCCTAACTCCACAGGACAAACTTTGCTGTGGAAGTTAAAATGTTTAGTGGCAAACATAAGATTGTTTACTTATTTGAAGGGTGACTAGTATCTAATGACATAAAATATTTGCTTTTTCTGTTACTATTGTCCAAGGGACATTTCTAGAAAGTCAACAATAACACTCAAAGAGCCCTTTTCTACTATTCTCTGTAGAATAAACGTCTTGGGTTTTGCTACCCTACGTATTGCTTCAGCCCTGGATATAGAGCCTAAACAAATACTTTTTTCTTTAACATTAACTTACCAACTTCTTAATTGATGAAGTACAGTGGTAATATCCAAATCAGATTTTCAGAAAACTTTAATGGCTTCGTAATTTCTTCTGTATTTCTCAAGCCATTCCAAAATGGATTTAAAATTCTAGTAAAAATAGTGTGTCTGCTATGCAAATTCAACATCAAGACCAAGACTGAAAAGCCCTTTTGTTATGATATAAATTCTAGAAGTGTTACCAGTCAATCATCTCAGATGTACTTATGCTTTTGAAAAGATTATTAACATTAATTTAGTAATGATGTAGTCTTCATTTATAATCAATATGTCTAGAGATGGAAGCGACAAGAGCACTCTACAATTCAACACCAAAATATTCAATGGAATGAGGTAGAAGTTTTAAATCATCATCATATACACCTTACTCTAGCATTCAAAGCTCTCCACAATGGACCCCAATCTGGTTTCCTAGCATCATCACCCATATTATCGTACATCCCACACCCCAGCCATCTAGATTAACTCATCACTCTACAGATAGAACCTATGCCTCTTGACCTCTCAGCTTTCATCATTTCTGTTCCTTTCACCTTTTTTTTTAAATTATATTATATTAGTCACCATACAGTGCATCATTTGTTTTTGATGTTCCATGATTCGTTATTTGCATATAACACTCAGTGCTCATTGCAACACATGCCCTCCTTAATACCCATCTCTGGGCTACCCCATCCCCCCATCCTTCTCCCCTCTGATACCTCAGATTGTTTCCTGGACTCCAGAGTCTCTCATAGTTCATCTCCTCCTCTGATTTCCCCCCTTCAGTTTTCCCTTCTTTCCCCAATGTCCTCCTTGCTTTTCCTTATATTCCACATAAGTGAAGCCACAAATTGTCTTTCTCTGCTTGAGTTATTTCACTTAGCATAATCCCCTCCAGTTCCATCCGCGTCAATGCAAATGGTGGGTATTCATCCTTTCTGATGGCTGAGTAATGTTCCTTCTACCTTTAATATCATTTCATGCTCATCCTCCAACAGCAACTGTTGAACTCTTACCAGTTTTCAGGCTCAGGTCCAAATCTACACAAAATAGCACCCAAATGCCACTCCTGTGTCCCATCCCCCAACTGCAGTCTGTTGAATTTAAATACCTCCTGTCTTGGGTTTCAGTTTTATTCATTTGTAACTTATTTAATTTCCTTGGGAGACATTAACATGATTTATTTCAGAGTATTTCTACCTTTATCTTTAGTTAACAAGTTTATTGAGGACAAGGCGACTGTCTTGAGAAATCTCTTTATCTCCACTCCCACCCCAGTCTTGAAGTCAGCTGGTTAAACTGAGTTTAATTGGTGATACAACTTCTAGAGGCAACAAATTCTGTAAGAAGCACTCACAGATAATAGCACAGAAGTATAGGAGCCTACAGATTATTCTGGGTGTGTTAGTCTCTTTTCTTTAGGTAAACCACAAAATCCATAAACTCAGCTTGCTTCATTTGAAAATTCCATAGTAGATATGATAATTAGATAACCCAAATTTGCCTGTCATTGAAAAGGTTACTTCCAGAAAGGAAACCCTTAACACAATTAGCCTTAATGAGGCTTTATTGCCTTCTTCTGATTTGCTCTTTCTTTAATTTGTAATATTATTTAACTACGAAAAATGCTTAGAGTTTTAGGTTTGCTGGTCTTTTATAGAAGTCTTTTACTGGCAATACCACTCCTTAACCTAGTGACAGCTAAAAGGGACTTTATTTCTTTTTCTTCTAGATGGGGCTGTGGACCCCATTGTTAGTTTATTTTCCACTCTTCTTTTGATATTCTTTTTTAAAAATTATTTTTATTAACATGTAATGTATTATTTGCCCCAGAGGTACAGGTCTGTGAATCATCAGGCTTACACATTTCACAGCACTCACCATAGCACACACCCTCCCCAGTGTCCATAGCCCAACCACCCTCTCCCTAACCCCCCACCTCCCAGCAACCCTCAGTTTGTTTTGTGAGATTAAAAGTCTCTTATGGTTTGTCTCCCTCCTGATTCCATCTTGTTTCATTTTTTCCTTTCCTACCCTCCAACCCCCCTGCCCTGCTTCTCAAATTCCTCATATCAGAGAGAGCGTATGATAATTGTCTTTCTCTGATTGACACATTTTGTTCAGCATAATACCCTCTAGTTCCATACATGTCGTTGCAAATGGCAAGATTTCATTTCTTTTGATGGCTGCAATGTGTGTGTGTGTGTGTGTGTGTGTGTGTGTATATATGTGTGTGTG